>NC_067480.1:75484720-75677220 GCF_947179515.1 Apodemus sylvaticus
CCTCACATAAGACCCTGGAAAAGAAGCAATCTGGAGCTGAACTATCTGGAACATTTATGTGGGAGGTTATTGAAAATATTTCTTACTAGCAACCTGGAATCGATCCCTTGTGAATGAAGGCTTCCTTCTTAACTCCACACTGAATATAACGCATTGGTGTCTTTTATTGTCATTTTAGATGTCAGGAATTTAAGTACAGATCTACCCTTTTGTATCCAGCCATTGATGTTTCCTCTTATAGAAACAGATTCCATGAAGAAGGAGAAGCCTGAAGTCTCAGTAGGTGTGGCCCACAGTAAACCTCAATGATCAACTGAGGAATTCAGTCCCCAGGAGTCCTTATAAACAATCAGATATGATACAGATTTCAAACAAAGTTGGAAATAGGGATCAGCAGAGCTGGGACATTTCCAAGACTAACAATGGTTATAGTCTAAAGCTAATCACATATTGAATCAATGTATCAATGTAACTACCATGTCTAATAGGACTTTGCTCTGCTTTTTTTTTCCTTTTTTTTTCTTTTTTTGCCATGCTCAAAGAAATACTCAAAAAGTTAAAAATGAGGGCATGCAATATAGAGATTTTATCCTTTATTGGGAATTTTCTTTAATATAAACTTATATTGTGATTGTAGCTCCCAAATATGTTTTTTTAATAAGAAGCAATAATGGTCAGTGTCTCTTGTGTGATTTAAAGACACTAATTCCACAAGTGGCTTGTTAAACTGAACTCCTCTAAAGGCATACATCCTCAGAACTTTTAACTTGTTTTGGGTTAAGATGGGCAGTTGAATGGCTCCCGGGAGTCTCATTATCAACTGCTTATTGAGACTCTGTACAGTTAGGTAGGGTGGCTGTAATTACTTTACAGATTAAAAATGGAAGAGGGGCTGCTGAGAAAGGGGCTAAAATCTTCTGCTGCCAAGCCCAGCAACCAAAGATCTATCCCTAGAACCCACATGGTGGAAAGAGAGACCCAACTTCCCCAAATTGTCCCCTGACCCTCACATTTCTGGTATGTGAGCCTCTCCCCTGACCCTTGCAACATGAATATAAATGAATAAACAAATGTGAAAAATTTGCTTTAAAAAGTGTGCTGCTTAGTTTTAACCTGGAAAGAGAGTCTTACTGAGAAACTACGTAGATCAAAAGTGGGCTTTTCTGTGGATGGATGCAGAAATGTTCTCAGCCTTATTTTCAATGTTGAAAGAACCCCAATGAGGTCACAGTGAACTCCCCGCAGTGGTAATGTAGACAAGGCTGGATCTAGAACCCACATTTCACCTACGCTGTCTTGTTCTTCCCAGTCTTCCAGTTTCCTTAACCATTTTTCCAACTAATTCACTGAGATACCACTAAAGGAATGAATGATACCTAAAGAATAGTTAAAATAGCTTAATGTAGGAGTTATGCCTAAAAGACAATTACCATGGTTTAGATGCATAGCTAGAAGAGAAAACTTAACCTCAGTAAAGTTAATGCCATCTGTACTTAGTACTTCCCACAGAGACAAAGGATGAATGAGTTAATTTTTCGTGGTCAAAGAGGGTGCAGCCCATGGTCACTTGGCACTGTGAGCTTGGGAGTAGGAATGTGTGCTTTAGGAATATGTATTATAATAGCAGTAGAAATATGTGCTGGAATTATTATTATTCAATTATTGGAAGACATGAAACAGAGAGAAAGCTCCCTCCCAAAGATGCAGACCCAAGTGTATTTTCCCGGTGACCCAGCTCACCCAATAAGGCCACACCTCTTACATTTTTATCACTTCCCAATTATGCTATTGTCTTAGAAGTACAACAAGGAATTAACCCATCAATTAGGTCCTAAGTCCCATGACCTCTGGAAAAGCCCTCTTAGCATTTCTTAGGACACACTTAGAGGTGGGCTTCACTTATCTCCCAAATGTATCTTAATCCAATCCCAGTAGACAATCAAAATTCAGCAGCACACTACTGAAGGTCACATAGTTTTGGACTAGTTGGGAGTACAACTATATATGTGGTACAAAGTGATTTCTCAGCATCAATTTTGTTGGGTCTCCTGAGCATGCAGCCACTAGACTAAGATGGTTTTCATTCCATGATTGTAAACTACCACTCATCCCCCAATGTGTGTTCTCTTTCTCGTTCCTTTATGACAAAAGAAAAGGACCTTTTCAACTTGTATAATTCCCTTTGCCACAAAGGGCCACACAGAATGACTCTGCTCTCTGGCTTTCCATGCAGCTAAGTCCACACAAGATAGGTGAAAAGACACAACTTCTCCTACCTCCAGGTTGTTTGTAGCCTTGAAAGTGAGCTGTAGACCACAGAATTAAAGGCAGAGTCTCTAAGAGTGAAGGCAGATCAAAGCTGACTCACAGAATGACCAGCTCATGAAGCAGAGCTATCCCAATGGATTAGAGTATTACATGCTAAATGGCAAACCTCTTAAGTTCCTTTAAACCATCGTGACGTCAGATGTTTGTATTACAAAGGCTGAGCCAGTTGTACCCAACACATCCATCCTAACCTTTTCCCCTTTCTTCTCTCAAGCACAATTAAAATGCACAAAGTTCCAATTCTTTTCACCTGGAAGGTTGTGCAGAAATTACTCACATTGAAACCTTGGGCTCAGAGTCAAAGAAGAACATCATTGATTGTATCCTGCTAGCAAGGCCAAGTTGATTGAAACTCCCACATGGAGTGTGATGATTTAGAGGATGAGGAATCTGGGAGAAAATCTATTTTGGGCAATGTGCTCAGTTGAGACCTTTGTACTATGACAGCTTACTGGGAAAAAAAAATAAGCATCTCTTTTATTCAGATTTATTTCTGGAAGATAAATGTGTGCAGGTGAGGCTGGGGGGGGGGTGAGCTCAAGGTTGGTGCACACAATGGATTCTCACACATCTGACAATGAAGACTTACCACTCAGGATCTCATTATTTTACCAGGTGGTGAATGAAGAATTCAAGCTAGAACATTTAGGGTTTGTATTCAACAGATCATGGCTAGTGCTATAAATGACATTTACTCCAATTCACAAAAGCTTAACACTATATATAAAGACAAATTACGATGCATCCTGAGGGCTTGTGTACAACTTCAACTAATGAGAAGAGATGCTAGGTTCACTCCCCACAAAGAAAAGCCATGGAGTGTAGACATTGTAGATAGTCATCATCATAAAATTACTGCTCTAAGGATTGGTTACACATCCTGTTTCAGTGATTTGGTAGCATATTATTTGGAGCAAATTTTTCTTTTCTTTTTTTTCAAAAAGGTTTGTCTATGTGTGTGAGTACCCATGGAAGGCAGAATAGGAATGTGGATCCTTTGGAGCTGAAATTGTAGGCAGTTGTGACCATCCCGGTGGGGTGCTGGGAATTTCTCATTCTTAGCAAGGGCAGCAAGCACTCTTAATTGCCAAGCTATCTCACCAGACCCTTTCCTAGCTTTACCCTCAGTCTAGTTGTTTCTTCATCTGAACTTACAGTCCTGTCTGCACCGTCAGTTGATATGTTGATTAGAGACTATTCTGGAAAGACTCAATGCAACAGTATAGGGGAATACCAGAACAGGGAAGTGGGAAGGAGTAGATGGAGGAACAGGGGGAGGGAAGAGGGCTTATGGGACTTGCAGGGAGTGGGGACCCAGAAAAGGGGAAATCATTTGAAATGTAAATAAAGAATACATCGAATAAAAAAAAAAAGATGGGAAATGTTTAGCGCGTTTACAGTTTCCCTGCATGGTATATGCCAGGGTTGATTGCTGTTGGTATTATTATTTTTAAATGATAGTTGTGAGTACCCCACATATTTCTTGACTCCAGTGCTGACTTCATGTCTTCTGAAGTGGAATCCCATGTAACCTATGTAAGCCTCCAACTTGCAATATCCTGCTTTCTAATCTTATGTGCTGGATTACAAGTGTGTACCATCAAGTCTGACTAAATATTGAAAATTTTGATTTAGGTAAATTATATTTATGTTATGTAATTAATAATTATAATATAATACATTGTATATTGTTATATATTATACATTTTATTTTAATTATATAACAATTATATATAATATATTATATAATAGTGTATAATATATATACTATATTATAAATTTATATTTATTTTGTGTGTGAGAGAATGTGATCGTGATGCCATGGACACTGCCAGAAGAGCAGAGCTCTCTTAGCATGAGCACAAAGAAACAAAGGCACGGGTTGGGTACGGTGGTTGAGGGCTCTCTGGTGCTCAGCTGTGTGTTCAGACAATATGACCCGCAGGTACCAGATGAACAACAGGAAAGTGAGAAACATTTTTATTTCCTTAAAGGCTCTGCAATATTTGTTGTGGAAAGTGAAAACAAAACTACATGGTGTATGATGAAACTCAAGAGAAGCTATCATCATAAAGCAATAATTACTACTGGCCAGAAGTCCATCTGTCTGTCTGTTCGTGAAGTGACTTTCCCCCATGGAAGCAGAAAGCTAAGCTTGAGAAGTCACATCCAGGGTCATTTGTTGAATAGCAGCACTTAGTGGTAGATATTTACATGCAGATGTGGGAGATACAAAGCTCAGAAACCCTAAAGTAGGTTGCCTTTCCCCCTCATACCTGGTGAATGGGGTAGAGAGCCCTGAGCCAGGCCACATTTGGGAGAAAATATCTTTGGTGGGAAACTTACACACATCTGCTGTAGACTTCCAAGAGCAGATCTCTCCCAGGAGCAGATCTCTCCCGTCCACTGCCTGATTATTGTGTACTCTGCTTATTAGAGACCCTGTGATGGTGAGTGTGAGTGGAATGTGTTCATGAGCCCAGAAAAGGGGTCTGAGAGGTCTAAGCCGTAGGCTCCTAGGAGCTCAGGGTGAGGCATCCTCTCTTCTTAGTTGGTTAACTAGATTGAAAAAAAGCATTTAAAAAAAAGGGTAAAAAACAGGACCTAGTTGAATCTGAGTTGCAGGGTCAGAGAGCTGACTCAGCAGGAACACTGGATGCTCTTCAGAGGACCTAGGTTTAAGTCCTGGCACCTACATGTCAGGCCATCTGTAACTCTGTTTGGAGTGTGACACTCTCTGGTCTCTGTGGACATGGTGCACAGACACATTTAGGTAAAATACCCGCACGCATAAATGAAAAAGTTTAAAATTGAGCTGTAAATAGGTAACACAATCTTTTAGTATAACGTCTTGTTTAACAAGCTAAATTGTGTTAAATATCTACATGTGAAAAAACTCATACATATCTTATATTATTAAAACTGTAATGCTAAATCTGTACATGTTGCTTCACTAGATTCTGCATCTTGAGAGATGTAGCTTGTACCTTATGTCTGTATCATGCAATGTTTCAGGCATTCCTGTATCACATACTTGTTGCTTATCTGAAACTTCAATCAGTGGGTGCCCTGTATTTTATCTCAAAGCTTAATGCCAAAGGTCTTACAAAGGGAAATACAAATTTACGTTTCTTCTTCCTTTGGGAACCTGGCCTGGTTATTGGTGAATAATTGAAAACAAGGGAGTCCAGCATGCCTGTTAGCCTTCCAATGGTGTCTGAGTATAAATCCCACACCAGGTACATGTTTATTTTCATCTTTGAATAACTTGCTAATTTCTTAAAAGAGGTGTGGTTGAGGGTGGGACTTGTACTTTGGCACATGTCATGCATGATTAATTTATTTAGATAGGTACATTTTCTGATTCACAGAATAGGGAAGCTGCAGTGATGTATCTGCTACAGTTTCCAAGCCGAAGTAACAGCGTCACTGACAATAAGGTCCATTTGCAGGCCTAGTTGTCTGACAGGAGCTGAACCTCAGAAAAAGCAATTGTAATTTATACCTAGTTTTCATGCTCTTGTGTCAGTGCTAGGTTGGGAAGCCCCCTTCTCTGCCCAAATAAAGAAAAAGAAAAACAGGATTTCCCAAAGACAGAAAAAAAATGCCATTTTACAAAGCAGCAAGCCCAAAGGTCATCAAAACAGGCTAACAGCATTGGTTTTGCGTTTTCCAGCCTGCTTGTCAGTCTGGATGTGAGGATCTGTGCTGGGGCTTTGTGTAGCACTGGCGTTCAGCTGGGGAGGCTGTGGATGAGATATCGCTCTGCTCCCAGGTGAGAACAGGTGTACAGCACTTTAAATTTCCTGTGGATCTGATTGCATCATTTGTTATATTATCCAGCATAATGACATGAAATACGTAAATAATAAAATGCCAGTTGCCTACCGAAAATTTAAAGTGGCAGAGTTTCTTTTCTTTGTTGGAGATGCTGCTAGCTGTTGATGAGGTTTTCCCTAAAAAATGACACCCAAGATACAGGGAGCCATAGAGGAAAACTTATTCCTCTGCCTGACCAAGTGAATTTCCAAGAAGGAGATGCAGGACCTTGCTGTGTCTCTGCTTCACACAGCACACATCCTCTTGTAGTTGGTAAATACATGATCAGACAGGTCAACTTTAAGTACACACTTAGGTTATATCTATGTGGTGGGAATCAGGTGTACACAAAGGCCAAAGGCTCCTCTACAAAGAAGCAGTTGTACTGCCCACCATGTGTTCACCTGCACATCTAGCAACCTCTAGTTATCTTTATCCAACTTATGTATGGCTTGGGAAGAGATTCTATAGGCCCAAAGAGGAGCACAAATAAAGAATTTCTTGACTAGGTGATTTCCCATGGATTTAGTGATTCTAAGGCAAAACTCTTTCTAGCTTGCTCCTTAGACTGTTGGTCTTGCTGTGTTCTGTAAAGAGCCAGATACATTTCCTACTGATGGGTGGTATCATTAGTAGACTTTGTAATGCACACAAAGTGATACCCAATTTAAATTAGATTTTACTTTTAGTTATGTGTATATATGCATGTGTGTGGTATGTGCACAAGAGTGTTGAGGCCTATAAAGAGGGCATTGGACTCTGTAGAGCTAGAGTTACAGAAAGTTTCAATTGCCCATTGTAGATGCTAGGAACTGAACTCCAGTTCTTACAAGAGCAGCAAGCACTTTAACCACTGAGACATCTCTCTATCCCCCAAGGCTCACAATGTCTTACTTAGTAGTGGAAGGGATGAGGGCCTACTGTTGAAGCTTTGGGGGAGGTGCAAGGGGCATAGACAACATTAAGCAAGGTATAACCATAGACTCATTATGTGGTTCTTTAACAAGAAGCCAGGATTTCAAAGCTATGATGTGGCTCTCAGCTAAGAGATAACCTTCATAAAACAATTTTCTACCTCTGAATTCCGTTTTAAAGAGAACAGAAGGTATAAATTGTAGATGGTGCTCTTTAACAATAAACACAGAAATGATAAGAAAAGAAAGCCCTCAAAATCGCTCACCTAATATCATACAGTGCTTGTCGTTTATATAGAACATGAGAATAAACAAGCCATTGACCAATTCATGCTGGCTAATACTGTTGGATTCTAGTTCTGGATTGGCAAAAGCTAGACACAAAAAAATATATTCTGTAGACCCTACGGAGACAAAAGCAGTGCAGTACAGGACTCGATGGGCATTTGGCTAGAGAACAGTTGCTGGTATTCAGGGTAGGGATGGATGCCAGCACTGTACATAGTGTGTGAGAGTTATCCGCTCAGTGTTGTCTGGTAATGAATTAAGAATGTATTTTCATGGATCAATACTGAATTGCCTGCAGGAATGTCACTGAGGAATAGAAATAGAAAAGTCCCTCATCAGATTGGTGAGACAGCGATGACCTCAACTCTGTCGGTTGTAGTTGAATATATGTGAAAGGAATATTGTATATTTATACAGTTACCATTCTGGGCCATGTTTCGGATGGTGTGTCATCTGACTATAATGAATCTGACCTAAAGCTTGTTGGAAACAAAAATGAAAATGAGGTTCTGAGTTATTTATGAAGAACTACCACAGAGTGTGATATTCATGCTGTTCCACATGCACACTAGCGCTCCCCTCCGCCCCCATACTACCTATTCTGCCTTCTTCTCCTCAGTGGTTATTTTACTGTCCTGTAGGCATGGCAGTGAAGATATCTTCAAACCAGTTGTGGCTTAGAAGTGAAACATTGGATCATTATTATTTAGAACTACAATATTATCTCTTAAGCTGGTTAAGTTCTTTTATAAATATCTTTCTTTGAATGTGTGTGTGTGTGTGTGTGTGTGTAGATCAAAAGATTTTCAAGAGTAATTTCTCTTCCTTCACTATGTAGCACCAGGGATGGAACACAAGTCATCAGGTTTGGTGACAAATGACTTTACCTGCTCCCTGCCCCTCATAGCGGATGTTGTGCATGTGACTTTCTGATCTCCTTTATCCTTGTGTTTGAGGGTGTGGATGTCACCCCAAACCTCTCATTGCTTATCCTTTGCCTTGAACACAATAGAAACTCACCAAGCACTACCCTGGTTAATGAACGATTCTGGAGAACCATTTACAGCCCCTTGGCAGAATGAAACATGTGCCGTGCATCGGAGCTTTTTAGAAACAGAGTAAGAACAGAAGTCCCAGACTTGATACACTCACAAAAACCAACACCCTGCTTTCTAGCTCCAAAACTGCCCAAGGAATAGCAGCCCTGCTCAGAAACACCCTCCCTCATGCAGCTGCTGCAATAGCCTTCAACTCAAGTCTAACACAGTCTGAGATAGTTTCCCTCAATTCCTTGTTCTATTTGCTCCCAGGCCTTCCAGTCAAAGAGTTCAGGTTACAAGACACCAGCAGAGAAACTCTAGAAGACTAGGCATGATAATCAGTGGGCAGAGGAAGCCAAGCAGCAGAGACATGTCTGGAGACAAGTGCACCTGCTGTTACCCTCAGCTCTCTGAAGGCTGTCTATGGGATGTTGGTTTCCATTTCTGTTCTTTGAGAATGAGGGAAAATTATAAATGCATATAAACTAAGAGCCCCTTATCATATATAGATACAGTAAAATTATAGAATATCTAAGAATATGCAATAACTTTTCCCAATAAAAGTTGCAAGGGAATTTCAAAACAACCTTACACGATGCTTTGAGGTTTATTCTCTTCCTTTCTCTTGTTTTAGACACAAACACAAGGGAATAAAATTAGAAACAGATACCAAAAGGCTACCCATATATGTTCCATGAGTAGTCTCAAGGCCATGCTGAAGAGCAGATGATTGTTCAGGAGACAAGAGACCTGTTCACAGCACACGTGATACTTATAGTCTCTGTCTTGACTTTCTTCGTAAATCCCTGTCTTCCAGAAACCAAAATATAATTTACTGAGAATTTCAGTATCTCCAAAGAAGCTGAAATTCAGTCTATAGTGATAGCTGGGTAAAGGAACTTTATTCACCCCTGGAAAGCTAAGAGCCTACCTATTCTGGCTTCATTAAAGTCTTCTCAGCATGTATCAAACAATGAGGGCAGATGTTGCAGCCAATATTTTTAGACAGAATCTAGAGACCTGCTAAGAATTCCAAGCAGCTGAATGTATGCTCTCTTTTATAGACCATTAGTCATCCGTGGACATATCTGTAAATGCCCTATGTGAAGTGTGCTCAACTCAAGCGCCAACGCCAACATCAGCTGTTTCTGGCTGGCGACTTAGTAATTGTGACTTAAGAAAGCACAGAGGGGCCCATTTAGAGTGGACCAACCTATTTATAGACAGGAAGCCCAGAATTACACCCAGGCTCCGGGAAAATTATAGTTCTCCTTATAATGACTTCTTGTTATATTAGTTAAAGGGAAATAGCAAGTCTAAGGTTTTCTGACTCTGTGCAACCGTTTTCTGATTACACAAATGTTCAATAGCACATAGATGCTCACAATGAGTCAGTGCGTCAGGACATGAGGTAGGTAAAATCTCATTAGTATGATGAGCAGGTAAAGGTAGTCAGAGGAGGAAGATGAGGAATACTTCAAAAATGTATTTTAGGAAAGGTGGAAATTGTTTGAAGTTTATACCTACATCCATGCTGTGATAGGGAAAACAAAGAACAAGATGTGTTTTGGAGGATTTGTGAGCAGCTGACCTTGAACTATAATTAAGCTTCTCATTTCTCTTCAGAAAAAAAAAAAAAAAAAAAAAAAAAAAAGAGTTTCAACTCAGTGGTACCTAATTCCAAAATCCAGGATCCGAATCCTATTCTGACCGACAGTAGAACATTTGAAACATTTGTTTGAAATTGATCTACGATCCCTGCTTAAAACATTGCCATCACTTCCGTTTTTATTTCATTTTATTTTTATTTACATATTTACTTGTTTTATTTCCGTGCATACAATTTAATTACATCTCATCCCTACCCCTTCTCCCTCCAAGCCCTCCCATAGACCCCTCTCCTGAAAGTTCAGTTCGTCAGTCTCCTCTCCCTCTCAGAACCAAGCACACAGGCATCATGCTTTCTGACTAGTATTCAACTTGGAAGAGGGCTCCATCTTCATTTACTGGTGTAATAAAATAACCTGCTATTGTAGCCACCTCCTTTGCCTCTCCATCTTTCCCCCCTTCCTTTCTTTCTCCCCCTTCTTCCCTCTGTCCATCCCTCCCCCTCTCCTCATCCATTTTTCTCTTCCTCCCTTCCATGTTCTGCCCAAGTAGTTGATGTGATTATTCAAAAACAAGTATCAGTTTTGGTCTGCCTTCCAGGGTGCTGGCCTATCAAGACTATTCTTCCTCAAGGACAGCATCCAGGTCTCAGTACCAAAGTCACCACACCAGCAAGGGATCTTTCTGGCCAGCCTCTCAGAGTTATCAGCACAGTGCACGGCTACCTGAAAAAGAGGCTGGTTTCTGAACTCATGCTGCCGTCTTTCCTACTAGATGGTAAAAGCCATGAAGACATGGAATGTTTCTGTGTTGCTAGTAGTTAGGACCGGGCCTGTCACAGTTTGTCTTAAACATTGATGCAATGAGCAAATGACCTTTACTTTCTTTTTCATTACCAGCTTCTTGTTACCCACCCCTCCATCTGGTTCTCACCGCTGTCTCCTCCTGTGCCTCTGGGATACCGCAGGAACTCAGGCCTTTCGTGTAGTATCATTTATAATAATAATGTAACCATTTTTTCCCAATATTTTCAGTATTGTCATCTGGAGATTTCTTTACAGTTGTACCCAGTTAAGATAAAAAAATAACAAGCATAATCTGTAAATAAACAGTTTTATTTTGTCAGAGAACATATATAAATTCTGGAGTTGAAGGACAAGACCCTTGCCAGTTCTTAAGACAAGAGCACAGTAATAATTGTAAAGACTCGTTAGCATGGACACTATATTGGGTTCCATATTCTGAAGAAAGAAAAATAGACAGCTAACGCAAGGTAAATAAATAATATTTAAAAGCAACTATAATATGATGGCATACAGAATGTTTGGTGCGTATTTTCAGAGCAGCCTCTTAAAGAGTGCGGCCTCTCAGTTGATCCCAGGGAGCCAGGGAAAGGGTTTAGCAGAGACAGAGCAGATGGGGAGTTTCAGACTCTCTCCTGTAGTGCTGCTGTGGCTCTGACCTGCTCCTCACTGCTCTGACTGCTGTTCCATGAACATGTCCACCCCTCTGTCATCACAGAGGATGCTGTACACATCCTCTAGGGGCGCTTGCCAACTGGCTAGTAGGTAGACTCTGTCTTGTAGGCTCCATAGAAGGCAGGTATGGAAAGAAGGAAACACTAATGAATCTCTCTTTTTCCTCGTTGTATCTAACACAAACTTGATTTTCTCCATTTCTTCTCTGGCCCTTGGACGCGGCTGGATGACCTCTTTGACTTGTCTTTCTAGCCCTGGAGGTGCGAAGAACTTTTTGCTGCTCACATCTGGCTGCTCGCCCTCTCCCATTCCCTTCTCGTGCTCCCACTACCTTTCGAATTGCTTCCTATTATAAACATTTTTACAGAAAGATCTACAATGAACTAGTGGTCACCTCACACCCACCTCAGACATGTTCTGACTCTGGAGCTGGAAGCCAGAGGGAGGTGGAAGCCAGGGTCTCACACCGCCTGGGCATGTGCGGTTCCTACCCTGAGCCGCATCTGTAGCCCCTGTTAAAGTTCTTGGTTTCTGTTTTGACACAGGCTCTCACTAATTTGCCTAAACTGACCTTAAACTCAGTCTTTTATCCAGGAAGGCCTTGGATCAGCAATCCTGCTGCTTCAGCCACCTGAGTAGGTGGGGTTACAGGCCTGGGCCACCAGGCACCGGTGCCTTATAAACCAACAATTTACCTACAAAGAACTCAACTCAGAACACACTGCAGATCCTTGAGGCAAACTTCTCAGAGTCAAATAACATAGTAAATAGTTTCTCCAGAGTCACATAGCACTAACAATGCATGGAGAAACGAGCCAGAAGGGGTTGAAAAAGCTTTGCCATGACACCAGCCTGACACAATCCTAATGCCAGTGAGAACTCAGACTGTATCACATACACGGTAAGTGACGTAGATTGACACGGTACAATCTACCGTGCCAGAGAGGGAAATCATGACACTAGAAAAACAGAAACAAGCCAGACAGCATGTTACTTTAAAAAGTCTACTATAACCGAGATGAACACTGTAAGGCAGGTATGTGCATCCTTGGCATAGGATGGGCACTTTTTGGCATTTCCTTGAGCTTGCAGTCTTCCTGTCCCAGTCTCCAGGCAGCTGGGAGCACAGCCCTGTATCAATAGGAAGTCTCTGAGTTTTAGGAGATGCTTTGCTACTTGAGCAGTGCAAATATGCTTCTGACAGAGTTTCCTGTTGAGGTTTGGTCTTTTTGCTACCTATTGTAATGGTAAATATGCCCCCAACCCCCCAAGGTCTGGTTGCAGCCAGGGAGAAGAGAATTTGCATGTACACAAATTAAAGCTATGTGACCTTCTTCTTAATTTAAACTTTTCCTTGAATAAAGAAGCCTCCAGCCTGTAGCTGGGCAGAAGAGAGGTCGGTGGAGTTTCAATATCCCAGGCTTGAAGTCAGAGGAGAGATCAAGAGGAGGAAAAGAAGAAGATGGTGAAGAGAGGAGAAGATGCTGTGGGGTGGCTAAATCATGAAAACATGGCTACGAGAGCTGGCCAATTGGAGTTAAGAGCTGCCCAGAGGGAACACGGCAACTTATAATTCAGGGTTATTGATGGGGAAGTAGATTCTAATAGCTTAGATGGTAGAAATCTGCCTAGCTCTAGTGCATTAAAGTCATAAATATAAAAGTTTTGTGTTTTTTATCTGGGAACTTAAGGAAAAAGGTGGGGTAGAACCCCCTGACTGAGATTAAATATTTACAACAACAGTTCTCAAGGGAGAGTTTAGCCTAGAAAACTTTGTTGTGACATGTATTCTCCCTCTGCTTTCTCCGACGCTTCCTTTGGAAGCATTTGCTGCTCACTCTTGAGACTTAGGATGGCAATTTCATTTTAATCGATTTTTTTTCTTCTCACAGCATACCATATTCTTTTTATTTTTTAAGTTCCTATTGTGGGTGAGCATGTGTGCAGTGTAGTGAATGTGTACTTAGCTGTGCCAATGCACCTACCTATGTGATCACAGGGCAGCCAGAGAAGGACATGATGTGTCCAGCTCTCCAACTTATTCTCTTGAGACAGAGTCTCTCACTGAACCTGGAGCTAGGCTGGCAGCCAGTAACCACAGCCATCCTCCTGTCTCTGCCCCCACAGTGCTAGGTTATAGATGTTTTTTTATGTGGGTGATAAATATTTAAATGCAGGTTCTTCATGCTTCTGAGCAAACACTGTTACTCTGAGTCATCTCATACCATGTTCTTACGGCCTATTATCTGTCATTAAAAAGATCAGGTACAAATAAATCTCTCCAGGAATATGGGTTTGTGAACCATGCAAATTGTTGTCTATTCTAGAGAGAGAAGTTAATGGGGTGAAGTATTAAAATGACACTGATTTCAATTTTAGCTCTAATGCTCACTTTTGTTTGGTATGAAGTGAATTATGTTCCTCAACTGACTTTATTCTTCACTGAAGAATAATTTTAATATTATTTTGGGAGGGTTTCTTAGTCATAAGCAACAGAAATTACTTTGGCTGTTTTAAGGTGAAATAAAGAGGCCAAGGATGTATCTTAATTTACAAGCTGTGTGTCTAGCATGCATAAGGCCCTGGGTTTGATCCACAGCATCCAATAAACTTGAACTGGTGACTTTCTGAGGTAAACACAGAGTTCTTCAGAGCATCAAAGAAGCAAGATGAGTTTTGAAGTTTCAGGACCAACAACCAATACCCCAAACCATGATAAGATGTTAGAGGATGAGAACGGTGCTGCTCCAGATGCTCCAGTATCCAGCCACCAGTGTCAGAAAAGCAAATGCCTTCCTCATTTAGGCAAAGCCTCTTGCCTGAGGTCACTAAATCCTGAATAAAGTCTCACTAAATTCTGAATAAAGTCACACATGTGGACCAGTTAGGTTCAATGTATATGTCTCTACTCTATCCTGCAAGGGGACCTGGGGAAAAAATTCTCTGTGTAGCCACTGTGAAGGTGAGGCTCCTAGGATCTCTCAAAACAACAGATTCCACTGTAAGAACCTCACATAGCTGGAGGAAGGCGGCCTTGAGGTGGTACACTGTCATAGTCAGATAACTGACTAAGTGACATGCTGTGTAAGTTGCTAAGTTATAAAAGAATACATGGCACATTCGACTTATCAAGTAAAGAGGACTTTACTTTTTTTTTTTTTTATTATAGTTCTGGATGTTTGGATCTAACCACAAGTCATTCCATTGGCTTGGAACACTTCCAAGCATAGCACAGCCTGGAAGGCATGTTTTCATATCTTTAGCCAGGGATTAGAAAGAAAAAACAGTCTTCCTTTCCTCTGCTGTCCTGCACCCTACACCCGATTTAGCCTCTCACCATCAGAATCAAGTGATTCCTGGCCATGAAACAAAACAAAATTGTCCTATTCCTCAATGGATTTGGTAACACAATCAGGTACAGCTCCCAGAGAAGACACTGGAGGAGAACGAAGCTGGGTCTGGAAGGATTCACATAATGGCAAGACTGAGGGTCATGGTCATCAATCTATCCTACCAGATGGAGTTTAACACTTTTAAACTGAATATCTAGTTATGTCTCAATTGGGCATTTGGATTATCCAGTAATAAAGTGTAGAACAGAACCTTTCAAACTGAAAAAGTGAGAAAAAAAAGAAAAAACAAGGAAAGAAAGAAAAAGAAAGTCTAGTGTCCCCAAATCCTCCCCCCCCCAGGTTACATGTCCAACAGTCCAATGATCCCTTATGAAGCCATACTTATTAATACTACTAGACTGGGCACAAGCCTTTAATAGATGTATTTAGGGGATACTCTTCTAAATTCCAGTGCACATGCAGTGTACTTAGTAACATTCAGCTCATAGACATCAATCTTAAAAGGATATGCCCTCTTAGTAGGCTTTGCAGAAACCTGGAATTGACCTGGACCAAGCACCAACTAATGGTTTATTAGGAAGAGATAGCTTATCTCTAGGAACTATGTTAGTGAATTTGACCTTTGCTTTAGTAACATAACAGGCTTCGTCTGCTCTGTAAAGTGAAAGCCACTGTCTAGATATGGTGTAAGTACCTGAAAGCTGTAAGAGGATTCACAATTAGGTTAACAATTAGGCATAAGAGCATTCAGCACAATAATTTTGGTTTTAAAACATCAGGGGAGATTTAATTTAACTTTCCAATTTTCATATGTGTGATTGCTTATGTTGTGTGTCTGTGAAGACATGTTTGTGTGTATAGGCAGGCCCAAGGTTGAGAATCATCCTTGATTATTTTCTTTATCTTATTCACTGAGGCAGGATCTTGCAACCAAATTCAAAACTCATCAATATAGCTAGTCTTTATTCAAAGAGATTTATCTCCATCTTTCGAAACTGGAATTACACACAGGACACCATTCTGACCAGCATTTCTCTGAGTTCTGGGAATCTGAATTCTGATCCAGGCTTGTGTAGCCAGTGCTTTAGACACTGGGACATCTCTCCAGCTTGAGACATTTAAATTTAATTAAAATTCTCACATACAATTCTTGGCCTTTGTGTCTATTTTTGTATACTTGTTTCTAGATGAAAGATGTTTGTGCTTATTTATGTGCTGGTTGAACAATAACTTTGAAAGGGTCGTGTTCTTTTCATAGCACTGGTGTAAGTCTATAAAATATAGCATATAAAGCAAAGATGCCTAGCATCCTACAGTCCTTTCCCTCTTGTTCAAGCCCCAACTGCATCGCTTGGTAGCACAGAAGATGCTACTTTTCAGCATCATATACTGCAAGGGGCAGTCTATGTGACCACTTGGATGAGCAACCACTTTCCCTCTGCTCATGGAGGTGTTCTATATATCCTGCTTCCCTTTGGCCCAGAAGGCACCTTCAGATTAAAATGCAGATGTTCTTAGTTACAGTTGCTATGTGAAATGCTATGAGATAGAAATTGCTGTCATAATTAATAATAGGTAAAAACTTCACCTTTGATGTGTTGCATGCTACACGTGATGGAGCCTTTGGGCTTGCTCTGACTCTACATCTCCATCATCCGGTTCATTCCTGGCTGTTTGCACGTGAGCTGGATGTCTGTTTTTATTTAGTCAGGGCTATTAATGCCTTGCAGACTGATTTTCAACTGCTCTGCAAGCCCATATGGTTTAAGTTGAAAAGGAGATTTACACTATCCCACCCCTGAATATTAAAACCCGCTTGTGTCTTTCTTCATTTTCCTGTCTGGATGAAGAGGCCCTGATTCGTTCAGAAGCTGCTTATGATTTTCCGCTGATAGCACCAAAGAGAGCACAACCACAGCTTAGAGAGTCGACTCTCCTACAGACAAAATAGTTTGTAAGACAAAATTTCCAGATATGTATGAACTCAATACAATATGTAGCTCTCATCTCCTCATCCCAGGAAGGAGTGTGGAGGTTGTACAGTTTGGGGTTGGAGGGACACCATGCCCTTCTATTTGTCCAGAATCTTCTCCCCATTTTTTCCCCCGAACAAAGCATATTACATTAACTTGTTGAAAATGCTCTCCCAGTTAAAATGTGCTATTAGTGAGACTGCCAGTCAAGGTGATGCAATGCCTCCCTGCAAGTATATGTGCTCATGATCCAGGAGACAAATGAGTCTTCGCAGTATATGAGTGTCCATCTTTATTTCTCAAGAATTGAACTAGCATGTCTCTGATGATATTACCTGTTTTTTCCTGCTTCCCCATTCTCCATAGCTGTGCTGTTCTGGATTTAGTGCTTTTGAAAGTTTGACTTTTAGCTCCACCCCAATTAATTAGCTATATGGTACCAACTAATGAGATCATTCCTTCCATTTTTTTTTTTAAATTTCTGCCCCAAAAGAACCTTCTTATAAAGGTTGGAATGCAGTATATTGGATATTTAAAACAGTCCCCCAAAAGTGAGCTACTAGAAAATGGACACTGGGCAAGCGATACCATGGCAGAATAAATTATAACCACTGGACACAAAAATCTGTACTGCATTTTACTTGCACAAGATGACCTAAAAGACAAAAGGGACTCAAGGTTGGGATGATGTTTGCAGTGGTTATCTCCAGCTAGAATGAGCAGTTTCTTTCTCAGAGCCCAGGATGAAATTCAGACTTCTTTCTTGACCACCATGGAGAAAAATATGCTTTGCTTCTTATATATAAAAGTCTAAGATCCACAAAAGACAAAGTTCAAGGTAAGATTCAAAAGTCAGCTGGGTTATAGTGATGATTGAATCCATAGTTACATGAGTCTCTTATGGAAAGGTGAATGCAGGGTCAGACTCCTGACAACAGGGAGGTGAGATCTGGAGAGGATTCAGAGTACTTGCAATATCTGGAATCTATCAACAACTTCTGCAAAGTTCCTAAGAACTAAGAAAGTTTCACCTATGGGAAACTTGACTCTGCCCAAGGAAGCAGGGCATCCTTGCAGGAGGGTTATAACTGCTTCCTGTTAATTTTTCCCAACCATTACCATTGGCCACAACTGAGTGCATGGTCTCAACACAGACAAATTTGGAATCAGAACCAATAAGAAGGCTGCAGAAACTTGGTAATATATATCATATACAGCTGAGGCTTTTTTTTTATAAACCTGAATCTTGAAAGTACTTAAGAAAAATGCATTGACAGGTCTGTCTTTCATTTGAATGTGTCAGTCTTAAAGAGCTCCTCGAACTGTAGCCAGCTCCCCAAGCTATGACATCAATGGTAGGCATTCTGAAGGCACGTTCAAATCAAAGACAGACCTGTCAATGCATTTTTCTTAAGTACTTTCAAGATATATATATGGAGAGAGAGAGAGAGAGAGAGAGAGAGAGAGAGAGAGAGAGAGAGAGAGAGAGAGAGAGAGAGAGAGAGAAATCCTAGGGCATGGTTAGGAGTAGAGATTCTTGAAGTGTGGTTTCCTTCCCCAGTGTGTGCAGCCTCATTTGAGAACTTCCCACAAAGAGAGGATCCCAGACTTCATCCCTACACACACACACACACACACACACACACACACACACACACACACACACGTGGAACTGGAATCCTGGAATCTTATTGGCTAGGCACAACCATCTACATTTTTAACACACCATGGTTATTCTGATACATGTTCAAGTTTAGGCACCACAACCATGGAATAAATGCCCAATCAGAGTAGAGTGCCAGGGATAGCTTTCCATTTTGGATGGCTTCTTTGGTGAAGATGGCAACACCCGTGGGTGGGGGTGGGGCCATCCAATACCTGCTGACTTCATGTCACTAGCATGGCAACACTCATGGGAAGGACTGCATCTGACACCTGCCGACTTCATGGCACAAGCTCAAAGTGGCAGAAATGACAAGTGCCAAGTCTAATGGACATCAAGGCTAATGTAGCAACCACAAATTTTCAAGCTACTCTGACTCAGCGTTATCCATGCATGTGTGTAATTAAACATGGGCTTGCAAGGATTAAAACTAATAAGCAAACCCCTTAAGTATTCTTTGATTCATTTAAGAAATCAATAAAAAGATTGAGGTATGTGGAATAGAGGTATACCAATTGAGCTGTTACCCTAAACACACATGGTCCATCATGGGACTACAGATCTGAGTCAGTTTATAGATTTCCAGTCCCGAGAGTCAAAGAAAGGGGAGAGCCCCTGGAATCTGCTGTCCTACCATTGGTGTTTACTCTATGCTTTTTATATGATCCTCCCTGAACAAGACCTGCAAATATGCACCAAGATAACTCCCAAGACTAGGAAATATTCCAGTTCCAGGAAGATGGGATTCAACTCTGCCCTCTTGTGTGTGTTCTGGGGGATCTTGTATATTCCCAAGTCTTAAATCGCCCAGACTTTTATTATCTAGTAAAAGTACATATTGTATGACACTATCATATTCCTTCTTCAGACCATTCAGTAAGCCACGACTGTCACAGAAAGAGACCGGATAAATTAGTATTGTTTCTATTTCACAACAAGATGAAAATCAACAGCACTAAACACCTCCAAATGGAGCAGAGCATCACAAGCGACCTCTGTATGGTCTCTATAAGTGTGTGGTGTCTTAAACCATTCAGGTTATTTTAACAAAAATATCTGAACCTAGTTGACTAATCAGTAAATTTAATCTTCACAATTCTGGAAGCTGAATTGTTTGATGAATTGTTTTCTGGCTCAAAGCTGGCACCATCCCATGGTGTCTTCACAAGGTAGAATAGGCAAGGCAGTTCCTTCCCACCCCCTAGGAGTGTGACATTGAGGGTTAGGTTTCAACATATGCATATGGGGGACACATTCAGACTTCAGCATAGAGGAGATATACCCTGCATACCAATCAGTAAAGTCAGGAGGAAAGGGAACACACTATTGATAATGATGTCTGTCTGTCTTTTGAAAAGGGAAGGTGATGTTAATAAATGACATCTATCCTTAGATACCACAGTACTTTGCCCTGACTTTCTTTTGGTGCTGGACTGTGATGTGGGACTGTAAATCAAAATAAATCCTTTACTCCATATGGTGGACATGGTGTTTTGTCATGGCAATAGAATCCTCAGCTAGGAAATTGGTGCAAGGAGTAAGGTGACAGATCAGACCATGTTTATTTGGGAGGGTTGCGGTATCATTTGAACTTTGGGCCGAGAAAGGCATTGAGTGGCTCAGAGCTCAGTAGGCTATTTTTCAGACCTTAAACAATATGAATGTTGAGACTAATGAAGATCTGGCTTGTGACACTTCAGAGGGAAGTTTGAAAGTCCTTCAAAGACTATCAGGACTCTTCAAAGTTTGTTTGTTTGTATTAAGAACCTTCATGAAATTGTTAGGTAAATGGATGGAACTAGAAGATATAATCATGGGTGAGGTAACCCAGTCACAAAAGAACACACATGGTACGCATCATTGAGTACTGATAAGTGGATATTAGCCCCCAAACTCATAATATCCAAGATATAATTCATAGACCACATGAAGCTCAAGAAGGAAGACTAAAGTGTGGATACTTCAGTCCTTAGAAGGGGGAACAAAATACCTATGGAAGGAGATATAGAGACAAAGTGTGGAACAGAGACTGAAGGAAAGGCCATCCAGAGACTGCCCCACGTGGGGATCCATCCTATATACAGTTACTAAACTCAGACACCATTGTGGATGCCAAGAAGTGCCTGCGGACAGGAGCCTGATATAGCTGTCCCCTGAGAGGCTCTGCCAGGGCCTGACAAATACAGAGGCTGATGCTCCCAGCCAATCATTTAACTGAGCACAGCATCCCCAGTGGAGGAGTTAGAGAAAGTTCTGAAGGAGCTGAAGGGGTTTGTAGTCTCATAAGAGGAGCAACAATATCAACCAACCAGACCCCCCTGAGCTCCCAGGCACTAAACCACCAATCAGAGAGTACACATGGAGGGACCCATGGTTCCAGGATAGCCTTGTCAGATATCAATGAGAGGAGAGGCCCTTGGTCCTTTGAAGGCTCAATGCCCCAGTGTAGGGGAATGTCAGGATGCAGAAGCAGGATTGGGTGGGTGGGTAGGGGAATACCCTCATAGAAGCAGGAGGAGGGAGATAGGATAGGGGGTTTTCGGAGGGGAAACCAGGAAAGGGATAACACTTGAAATGCGAATAAAGAAAATATCTCATTAAAAAAATGATGTGAACCCTTTGCTGAAGCAATCAGTGGTGTTCGTTGGTATTGGGAAATTAACATTAAGAAGAATCCAGGATCACTGAGGTGATATCTTCTGAAAAGTGTTTTCTCAGAAGCTGTGGTTTAGAGTGGGCTAAGGCAGTACCTTGTGCTGGCAGCTACACTTTGTAATGTGTAATAGTTTCCCAGATGGTACTTGTTTTGAAGGCAAAAAGGAACTGAAGCTTGACATTGTAAGTGGCCAGGACAGGCCACCAGTGAATGTGGAACCTCATTCAAAGGAGAAACTACAGATTTGAAGGGGATATAGAGAGAAGTTGAAAGTTGGCATCATGTGACATGTTCAGAGTCCCCAAAGAGAGCCTAGAAGAGGGTATTGGTAACAATAGAGCCCAAATTTAGAGCAGACCCAAGCATTTTGGATACACTTGTAACTGTGCTAAGGGCACAGTGGCTGTGAAGTGAGCCAGCCTGAGCTTATATGATGTACTATGTGTGCCTTGACAAGCCCTTTGGAGTCTAGAAAGTCATGAGTCCCAGAAATCTGACACTGACACTAAACTTCATACTGTTAGATATTTGTTTGTTTTATATGTGGATGTTTCCTGGTTCTTTGCTCTTGGAATAAGAAAATATGTAACTTATTTTTTTTGTTATGATTTAATGAGTGGTGTGGAGTTGGAAAGGGGTCAAGGGGTCAATTGTGCTGGTTGGCTTTTATCAATTGACACAAATCCAGATATATCATGAATATAGAATTAAGAAGGACTCTTAATTGCGAACATGCCTTCATAAGACTGGCCTATCAGCAAGTTTATGGTGGTATTGCCTGATTAATGACTTATGTGGGAGGTCACTGCACCCTAGGCAGTGCCCTTTCTAGGTGGGTTTTTCTAGGCAGGATATGAAAGCAGGCTGAGCAAGCCGTGTAAGTAGCCCTCCCCCATGCTCTTTGCTTCCAGGTTCTAATTGTGGATATATAGTGAACTTATGGCATTTGGGCTGACAATGCTTCCCATAAGAACTATATCAATACCAGTCACAAGGAACTTTGCTGCATGTGGTTGGTCAGGGAAGTCTAAATTGGTCCCTAAACAATGTAGTCCATTGCTGTTGCCCATTGATACTTCTCAGGGGTTAAAGGTAAGGGCCAACTGGAGGACACAGGACTCAGATTATTGGAGTGGATCTGACATGACCAATTCCTGCAGCCTATCTTCCATAGTATCAGAAAGTACCATGCAAGCTGCCAAGGGAGGGAAGCAACTAATAACTTTAGCCAGCTGTGACATGTACGGACCATACTAATGACCAGCATGGCACGATATCCATCACAGTGCAATAGCCGCACTCACACACTAGTGGTAAACAATAGTTGTCTAATTCAACTTTTAAGTCCCACACAACAGAAAGAAAATTATGCCCGGTAGTAGAAATCTAACCAGTGACCACCAATGTGGTTCTTAGAAGAGAATCTACTTCTGACACTTTGTAGACTAGCATAATTCCTTACTGCATTCTAAATCTTCATGTTATACTTATTACTACAGATAAGTGTAAATATTACCTCATCAAATAAGCTTCTCTTTAATGCAAATTTGGAATCTCACAAAAATTCACAAACTATCGTGTAGCTACCTCAGCAGTACAATTCCTGTATCCTTTAGCTCATGGAACATCGTGGAGAGGGGTAGAAAGATTGTTAAGAGTCAGAATATCAGGAAGTCTGCTGTGATACTGACTCTCCAGAAATGGCTGCATAAACAAGACCTGAATGATGACAATATCAATACACAGGCTAGTGTGAAAAAAGGAAATCTCATGAGGTCCTACTCCTAGACAAAGAACTGCAGGCAACCAATGACTGCTGAGATATGGAACATTAACCTCTCCCAGGAATGAGTCAGCTCTGAAACTGTGAACATACAAACAACGACTGACTCAGTAGATTGTATTTAAATAACTGTGCATCTCTAGCTAGCTTGTATTTAAATAACTGTGCATATCTATCTATCTATCTATCTATCTATCTATCATCATCATCTCTATCTACTGTCTGTCTATATCTACTATTTTCTATCTATCTATCTATCTATCTATCTATCTATCTATCTACCTACCTAGCTATCTATCATCTATCTATACTAATGATTTTAAAGGAAAAAAAGCTAGTACTTTAATCTGGGGTTATGAAAGGAGCTGGAGGCAGAGAAGAGAAGGTGTAAGTGTTGTAATTATACTTTATGAAAATGTATTAAAAATAAAAACTCCAACAATTAGCATAAATTTCCGAGTTAGATTTGGGGCCAGACAGCAGCTTCATTGTTTATAAACTGTGACTTTAATCTTTGGTCTGTTGATCAAATAGAATCATGTGTTTGATGTGAATGAGGGTTTTAGCTGCTGCCATACAATAGCATTGTATGAAATGGTAGCTTTAGAGTGGATGGTAGTAATTGTGGTAGTTTGAATGAAGATGACTCCATAGCGTCACGGGGAGTGGGATTAGTATTTCAAGAATTAGGACCTGTGGCCTTGTAGGAGTGGCTGTAACCTTATTAGGAGAAGTGTGTCACTGGGGGTTGGCTTTGAAGTTTCAGAAGCCCAAGCCAGGCCCAGGGGCTCACTCTCTTTTCCTGCTGCCTGCTGGTAGAGCTCTCAGCTCCTCTCCACATCATTTCTCCTATGTGTTGCCATTGTTCTCATTATAATGATAATGGACTAAACCTCTGAACTGTAAGCCAGCCCCAATTAATTATTTTCTAAGAGTTGCCATGGTCATAATGTTTCTTCATAGCAAGAGAAACCATAACTATGACAGTAAATATGGTAGCTGTTTCCAAGTGGGTATTGATATCAAGATGGGGAAAGGTGTGAGTTAGGCATTTATTCTAGGTTTTTTTGGTATGTATTGGTTTGGATTTTTACTTATAATTGGAGATTACATATTTAATTTTCTATCATTTTCTAAGAAAGCAATGGTTTGTCTGTCTTTGATCATCAGGTTCACTCTTCCTTATAGCACAGACCTACTCCGTGTCCAGTGACATTAGTACTCCAAGTGAAAATTGATCATGTATTTTTCATATTCAGTTACAACTTCTGCATATGCTTACATTCATCAGACTTCATATATCCTTAGGTCTATGTTTAGATGATTTTTCTCACCCTTAGAGAAGAAAAAAAATTAATTCAAAAAGAGATTAATTCATGAAAAATGAATGGTTGTTGAAACTCTTCAAAGGCTTGATTTACTGCATAATTAGTAGACAACACTAGAAAACAGAGGATCTTTCTGCCTGAGAAGTGAGTAAATTGATTAATTCATTAATTAGGTATGATAACACAATAGATAACATAATTGTACCACTGCTTAACAAACACTGCAAAAGAAACAAACATGTTTTTATCATGGTCAAAAATTTAATTTACAGTCTGGAGGACCCAGACTTAGAATCGTAAAGACATCAGTAAAGCCATGTCCAGTCCTTTTCTTCTGGAAGGGGCTGGATCATGCACAAAACAGAGAGCAAGTAGCAACCTTTTTTACCCAGAAGTTGGTCTGAAGAGATTATTTCCAGGCACTTCCTATGTTTCAGGTACCAGGAAAAGTGGGGGGGGGGGGGGTGACAAGCAAACAAGATGGATCTACTCTCTTACAGTAGACATTTGAGAAGTTTTCTTTTAGTTGTGATAGTCACTAGCACAACAGAACAATTCACATTCAAACTGAGCTGAATAAAGTTTAGACACATACTCCTTGCTCTTTTGAGTATAATTGCAAGATATTGATAATGGTATGTGTTTTCCACATGGTGTATTGACAGCGAGGAAGGATATTTTAAATATGGTGGGAAAGTAGTCTTAGTGCTTTTCTAAAAGAGTGGAGACAGAAGAAATGATGAGCTATTAGGTGAAGGAGATACCTTTAGTCTACAAAGACCATGAGCTAGAAGCCAGTTTGTGCTATATAATCAGACTCTGGCTCAAGAACATGGGACAGGCATAGACAGTGAGATGGATGTTTAAGACAAAGATGAAAAAAAAAAAAAAAAAAAAAAAGAAAAAAAAAAAAAAAAAAGACAAAGATGGCCTTTTGTAAGGTGATCAGGTTAGATGTACAACAACAAAACATCAGTAAACATATGTAAACTATGGTAAAGTAAAGATTTGGCATGTGCAAAGGTTTAATACATGAAAGAACCTGTTGCAAAAAGAGGTCAGTGAGGTTAGCTCATTGAAAAGATAAGGAGAGCAGGGGAGGAGGAGAATGGTAGAGAGGAATGCTTCATATTGAACTACATAGGATACAAGGAACTTATTTGCTCTGATCCAAGTCTCAAGATCAGGCTTTTGAATAAAGAGCACATTAGACAGACCAGAGTGGAGAGCAATCCATCTGCCCAAAGGTTAAATGTTAAGCCAAGTGGAACTAAAATTGGGACAACAAAATCAGAATCTAATAGAAATTGGAGGATAATTTGGAGAGAAGCCTGGCCTTGTTGATGGATTTTGTGTTAAGAATAAACACAAAGGGAGAATCAAGGATAAATGCTGCAGTCCTACTTTGAGATGCTTGGGAGGTGAGGTAAGGGAAAATCCCATAGGCTGAGAAGATTCCTTCAGGATGTATTTGAGACAAATTAAGATGCTTTCTCATTGTCTATATGATATGTGCAAAATATCAGATTACTATCTGATTCAGAGTTTTGTTCAGAAAAATCTGCAGTTGGCTGAATGAGTCTTACCATCAACTACGTGGTATTCAGTCTACAAAACTGGATAAAATCCCCAGGGCTGATAGGATAATAGGACATAAAAGAAGCCTGAAGACTGAGCTCTTGGGAAGTTAAACCTTTATCAGTAGGACTGAAGAAAAGGATCCAGAGGAGGATGGAGAAAGAGCCAGGGAGGTTAAGCAGGAGAGTAGATGACAGAAGTTCCAATGAGAGGACAGGAAAGCAGCCCAGGGCAGACAGGACAGGGTTGTTTGTTTTTGTTTTTGTTTGTAAAAAGGAAGGTAACCAGAGATCTTGTCAGGAGCTGAGAAAGGAAAAGCCAACCATAAGTAAAACTTAGGTGAGAAGCAAAGAGGTGGAGGCAGTTGAGTGTGCAATCGTTGTGGAAATGAGTTCTAGACTTAGGGAACCTGGGTTCAAGGAAGGACTTTTCTAGAATGAGAAAGAGGAGCTCTGTAGTAATCGTCTCTGCAAAGCCCGTATTTATATAAAGTGGAACACACACACACACACACACACACACACAGAGAGAGAGAGAGAGAGAGAGAGAGAATATCTATGAAGTGCATTTGAGACACAAAGGAAATGCAAACACTTATCTATGAGTTTGAAAAATAAAAGGGATAGTATACTATGAATGTCAAGGGAGGAGAGGATTTTAAGAATGAGAATGTGGTCCCTGTACTAATATAAAGGCATTCAAGCAAAGAGAAGGTCACTGTATGTATTCATAAAGATGTCGTTGAAAACCTTCAGCACTGGGGTTTCCATGTTGTTGTCAAGATCAGAACTACAGACTTGTGCACCCAGGAACAGTCAGAATACAGACATGTGCTCTGGTGTTTGTCTGAGTCGTTCAGTGGTTTAGCAAGGAGACATGATTCACAAGAACAGAAAAATAATGGAGAAAAGAATAGATCCTGCTCTAGGCAGCTGGGAAAAAATTGCACTGACAAAGAGAAGAAGCAGTAGAGTGCTCACCGAGGGAAGAAAGAAAGTATCTCAAGGGCTACACAGATAAGAGCTTCACAGATAGGGGAAGGAGAAGATGTGAAGGGAACTCACTATTGGCTGTTGTGAGCACTAAGTACAGAGGAAGAATGACATGAATTCAACATACTTAAGGGTTGCTTAGGAAACTGAAGAACTTGAGAAATGGAATGAGTTGGCTTAATAGCTCCAGGCTTGGCTAGAGCAAGAAGTCTTTAAGACTTACCCACAAGGAAGATAACTTTTGCCAGTAGCCAAATGGGGCCACAAATGCCTTCAAGGACACAGAACCACCCAGTCTGTTCTTAAGAGCATGCCTGGTATACTGGCTGGTTTTGTGTGTCAACTTGACACAAGCTGGAGTTATCACAGAGAAAGGAGCTTCAGGTGAGGAAATGCCTCCATGAGATCCAACCATAAGGAATTTTCTCAATTAGTGATCAAAGGTGGGAGGGCACATTGTGGGTGGTGCCATCTGTGGCTGGTGATCCTGGGTTCTATAAGAGAGCAGGCTGAGCAAGCCAGGGGAAGCAAGCCAGTAAGTAACATCCCTCCATGGCCTCTGCATCAGCTCCCACTTCCTGACCTGCTTGAGTTCCAGTCCTGACTTCCTTTGGTGATGAACAGCAACGTGAAAGTATAAGCTGAATAAACCCTTTCCTCTCCAACTTACCTCTTGGTCATGATGTTTGCACAGGAATAGAAATCCTGACGAAGACATCTGGTCAGGTCTCTACTTCCCAGATGGCAACATTTCTAATCCATCCTTCTAAGGTTTGTTTAGGTCTTTTCTGAACTTTTGAGTTGAAGTTGGAAAATCAAATCTTCCATTAGTAGGACTTATTCATAGAAAACTTTAGTGTGTGGCCTCTCTGAAGACCAGTAGAAGGATAAAGATACCAATCACCCAGTTCACACACTAATGTAAATGTTCCTTTTGGAATGGGCTGCTCATCAGAGTCCTTTTCCTGGGCCTGCACACAGAAGGCCTGGCTTGTATAATATAAGTTCTTACCATGTGGTCTCCCAGCTCACAAGTCATTGCAGAACTCAGCAGGCATTCCTCAAACCCTCAAGTTGCAAAAGGAGTATTTATGAAATATCTGGCTATTCTGCATAATAAACAATGCCAGAGTGAACTAAAAGCAGACTAATTTAATAAGCAATTCCTTTCCCCTGCACAATTTAAATTTACATAATCAACTGGCTATAATATTTAGTATACTTTTTAATGTTCATGTTTGTTTACATGACAGTCATGCTTTAGACCACTCCATTCATCAAAATATTGATCATCCTACAAAGCACACAAAATAGCATGTACTACTCTGATAATTTTTGCAAGAATGAGAAGATAGGAGAGGGAGATGGTGACTCCTCTATTTCTCTTCTTAATTACAGACCTAATATTCTATTAAAATGCATGAGATGTCAAAAAATCTCAACAAAACCTGTATAGTTATTACTAACAGATAAAATACTCTAGCAAAGAATTAATATTAGCACCATTAAAATAGCTTTATCAAGTGTTCGTTTATCTCCAGATTGGAAACAATAGCAGCCTGAAGCAGAGGCATGCCTTTGAGTTTTGTGATATGAGAATCAACCACAGCTTAAGATCCATGGCTTCTGAACTAAAGGGAAAATAATATTGAAGCCACAGCTCTGGGATGTAATACAGTGAGTCTCTTTTCATCACCTGGGCTCAGAGAAAACAGTGTGGAGTTACCTTGATGAAGAAAGAGCTCAGCTGTCAAAGCTCATTAACTTTCCCTACATTGATTTAAAGAGGTCAGAGATTTTGAAATGTTCATGGTGTTGTGTAATAGTGGACAAAAGAGATGTGGGTTAGACTCTAAAACTTGACCTTGCATTCCCCTCTGATATGGAAGGTTTGAACTCCACTTCTTAGATGCTATTAAAATATATATGATGCATACATTTTTTCTAACTAATTTCTTCTTCTATTTTTTTTAGACTTTCTTCAAAATGTGCTTTGATAACATTGGTAACGTTGATACCATGCTCTCCCGAAGCTCAGGATGTTGTGGTGAGGAAGCAATAGTCACTGTCCAGGTTTCTTCTATGTGGTAAAAATCAAGTCTTAGGCCAGCAACGTGACTCAGCAGGTAAAGGGGCTTGGCTTACAAGTCTTTCCAGCTGAGCTAGAGTTCAGGATCCCAGAGCAGGTGAGATTCAACTCCAGAAATTTCTCCTCTGTTCTCCACATGCATACTGCCGCTCATACACAAATACTATACACATTGGTAATAAATTTAACTCTTAAAAATATATGTCTTGACTTCTAGACTCCAGCTACACACCTGAAATGATTTCTTCCTTCAGTTTCCTTACTCTGTAATTTTTGTATCTGTAGCATGGTATTAAAAAGTTGGCAATGAGATCTCCACCTTCTCTTTGGAAGGGAACAGCTAGGAGCACACGGCATACGATCAGTGGAGCATCTAGAATAGGAGTCTTCAGGTCACCATTTGCACCAGGGAGCCAGGCAGCTCCACAGCCTCCGGTGAACAGCCTGCCAGGAGAGTGTGATCCCCCAGCAGTACCTCCACTTCTGAGCACAGAGGTGAGATCTCCACCTTCTCTCCAATATCTCTCTGGGGGGGAACAGCCAGGAGTACACAAGGCATATGATCAGTGGAGCAGCTGGGACAGAAGCCTTCCAGGTCCCATTTACACCAGGGAGCCAGGCAGCTAAACAGTCTTCCCTGCACAGACACTGCCAGAAGAGAGTTGGCTTCCCAGGATTATGGACACAAGCTTACAGACCCATAGGATGAACAGCTCCAGCCAGAGACAGCAAGACCATCTAACACCAGGGATAACCAGATGGTGAAAGGCAAGCGTAAGAACTTTACCAACAGAAACCAAGGCTACTTGGCAACATCAGAACCCAATTCTTCACCACAGCAGGTCCCAGATACCCCAAAACACCGGAAAACCAAGAGTTGGATTTAAAATCACATCTCATGATGCTGATAGAGGACTTCAAGGACATAAATAACTCCCTTAAAGAAATACAGGAGAACATGTGTCAACAGGTAGAAGCCCTTAAAGAGGAAACACAAAAATCCGCTAAAGAATTACAGGAAAACACAAACAAACAAGTGAAGGAACTGAATAAAACCATTCAGGATATAAAAATGGAAGTAGAAACAATGAAGAAATCACAAAGGGAGACAACTCTGGAGATAGAAAACCTTAAAAAGAAATCAGGAGTCATAGATGCAAACATCAACAACAGAATAGAAGAGTTAGAAGAAAGAATCTCAGGTGCTGAAGATACCATAGAAAACATCGGCACAACAGTCAAAGAAAATGCAAAATGCACAAAGCTTGTAACCCAAAACATCTAGGAAATCCAGGACACAATGAGAAGACCAAGCCTAAGGATTATAGGAATAGAAGAGTGAAGATTTCCAACTTAAAGGGAAGTAAATATTTTCAACAAAATTATAGAAGAAAACTTCCCTAACCTAAAGAGAGAGATGCGCATGAATATACAAGAAGCCTACAGAACTCCAATCAGACTGGACCAGAACAGAAAGTCTTCCCGTGACATAATATCAAAATACCAAATTCACTAAACAAAGAAAGCATATTAAAAGCAATAAGGGGAAAAGGGCAACTAACTTATAAAGGCAGACCTATCAGAATTATACCAGACTTCTTACCACAGACAATGAAAGCTAGAAGATCCTGGGCAGATCTCATACAGACCCTAAGAGAATACAAATGTTAGCCCAGACTACTATACCAAGCTAAACTTTCAATCACCATAGATGGAGAAACCAAGATATTCCATGACAAAAACAAATCTACACATTATCTTTCCACAAATTCAACCCTACAAAGGACAATAGATGGAAAATGCCAACACAAGGAGGGAAACTACATCCTAGAAAAAGTAAGAAAGTAATCTTCCTCCAACAAGTCCAAAAGAGGGTAACCACACAAACCTAAAAATAACATCAAAAATAACAGGAAGCAACAATCACTGTCTCTTAACATCAATGGATTCAATTCCCCAATGAAAAGACACAGACTAACAGACTGGATACATAAATAGGACCCAGCATTTGCTGCATACAGGAAATGTACCTTAGTGTCAAAGAAAAACACTACCTCAGAGTAAAAGGCTGGAAAACAATTTTCCAAGCAAATGGTCCCAGGATATAAGCTGGAGTAGCCATTCTAATATTGGACAAAATTGACTTTCAATCAAAAGTAATCAAAAAAGACATGAAAGGAGACTTCATACTCATCAAACGAAAAATCTATCAAGAAGAACTCTCAATTCTGAACATTTATGCTCCAAATGCAAGGGGACACACATTTGTAAAAGAAACTTTACTAAAGCTCAAAGTACACATTGCACCTCACGCAGTAATGGTAGGTAACTCCAACACCCTCCTCTCATCAATGGACAGATCAGGGAAACACAAACTAAACAGAGACACAGTGAAACTAACAGATGTTATGGACCAAATGGACTTAACTGATATCTATAGAACATTTAATCCTAAAGCAAAAGAATATACCTTCTTCTCAGCACCTCATGGTACCTTCTCCAAAACTGACCATGTAATTGGTCACAAAACAGACTTCAACAGATATGAGAAGACTGAAATAATCTCATGCCTCCTATCAGATCACTACAGATTAAGACTGGTCTTCAATAGCAACAAAAACAACAGAAAGCCCACATATACATAGAAGCTGAACAACGCTCTACTCAATACCTTGGTCAAGGAAGAAATAAGTAAAGAAATCAAAGACTTTTTAGAATTTAATCAAAATGAAGACACATCATACTAAAACTTATAGGACACAATGAAAGTACTGCTAAGAGGAAAACTCATAGCTCTGAGTGCCTCCAAAAAGAAACCGGAGATAGCATACACTAGTAGCTTAACAGCAGACCTGAAAGCTCTAGAACAGAAAGAAGCTAATACACCCAAGAGGAGTAGATGGCAGGAAATCATCAAACTCAGGGCCTGAAACAAAAAGAACTATACAAAGAATCAACAAAACCAGGAGCTGGTTCTTTGAGTAAATGAGCAAGATAAGTAAACCCTTAGCCAGACTAACTAGAGGGCACAGAGATAGTATTCAAACTAACACAATTAGAAATGAAAAGGGAGATTTAACAACAGAAAATGAAGAAATTCAAAAAATCATCAGATCCTACTCCAAAAGCCTATACTCAACACAACTGGAAAATCTGGATGAAATTGACAGTTTTCTAGACAGATACCCAAATACCAAATACCACAGTTAAATCAGAATCAGATAGATCAGTATCTTGGTGTGGCTCTAACCAAACAAGTGAAAGATCTGTATGACAAGAACTTCAAGTCTCTGAAGAAACAAATCGAAGAAGACCTCAGAAGATGGAAAGATCTCCCATGTTCATGGATTGGCGGGATCAATATAGTAAAAATGGCCATCTTGTGGAAAACATTCTACAGATTCAATGCAATCCCCATCAAAATTTAAAACTCAATTCTTCATAGAGTTAGAAAGGGAAATTATCAAATTCATCTGGAATAACAAAAAAGACAGGATAGCTAAAATTATTCTCAACAATAAAAGAACTTCTGGGGCAATCAGTAACCTGGACCTTAAGCAGCACTACAGAGCAATAGTGATAAAAACTGCATGGTATTGGTACAGTGACAGGCAGGTAGATCAATGGAATAGAACTGAAGACCCAGAAATTAACCCACACACCTATGGTCACTTAATCTTTGACAAAGGTGCTAAAACCATCCAGTTGAAAAAAGATAGCCTTTTCAACAATTTGTGATGGTTTAATCTGGAGGTTAGCATACAGAAGAATGCAAATTGATCCAGACTTATCTCCTTGTACAAAGCTCAAGTCCAAGTGGATCAAGGACCACCACATAAAACCAATACACTGAAACTAATAGAAAAAAAAAACTGGGGAAGAGCCTCAAGCACATGGGCATAGGGGAAAATTTCCTGAACGAGAAGTGTGACTATAAAATTACAAAGTTTCTATAAGGCAAAAGACACTGTCAATAGGACAAAATGGCATACAACAAATTGGGAAAAGACTTTTACCAACCCTACATCTGACAGAGGGCTAATAGCCAATGTTTACAAAGAACTCAAGAAGTTAGACTCCAGAGAGTCAAATAACACTATTAAAAATGGGGTACAGAGCTAAGCAAAAAAATTTCACCTGAGGAATATAAAATGGCTGAGAAGCACCTAAAGAAATGTTCAGCATCTTTAGTTATCAGGGAAATGCAAATCAAAACAACCCTGAGATTTTACCTCATACCTGTCAGAATGGTTAAGATAAAAAACTCAGGAGACAGCAGGTCCTGGTGAGGATGTGGAGAAAGAAGAACACTCCTCCACTGCTGGTGGGGTTGCAAGCTGGTACAAACACTCAGTTTGGTGGTTCCTCAGAAAATTGGACATAATATTGGAGGACCCAGCTTTACAACTCTTGGGAATATACCCAGAGGATTCTCCAGCATGTAATAAGGACACATGCTCCACTATGTTCATAGCAGCCTTATTTCTAATAGCCAGAAGCTTGAAAGAACCCAGATGCCCCTCAAGAGAAGAATGGATATAGAGTATGTGGTATACATGATGGAATATTACTCAGCTATTAAAAACAACGAATTCATGAAATTCTTAAACAAATGTATGGAACTAGAAAATACCATCCTGAGTGAGGTAACCCAATCACAAAAGCACACACATGGTATGCACTCATTGATAAATGGATATTAGCCCAGAAGTTTGGAATGCCCAAGACACAGTTCACAGACCAAATGAAACTTAAGAAGAAAAAAGGAACAAACTATGGATACTCTGGTCCTTCTTAGAAGGGGGAAAAATACCTGTAAGGGGAGATACAGATACAAAGTATGGAGCAGAGACTGAGGGAAAGACCATCCAGAGCATGCCCCTCCTAGGGATCCTTCCCATATACATTTACAAAGCCCAGACACTGTTGTAGATGCCAACAATTGCTTGCTAATAGGAACCTGATATAGCTGTCACCTGTGAGGCTCTGCCTGTGCATGACAAATACAGAGTGGGACACTCTCAGCCAATCAGTAAACTGAGCACAGGCTTCCCAATGGAGAGGCTAGAGAAAGGACCCAAGGACTTTAAGAGGTTTGTAGTGCTATAGGAGGAACAACAATATGAACCACCCAGTACCCCCAGATCTCCCAGGGACTAAACTATAAACCAAAGAGTACACATGGAGGGACCCATGGCTCCAGGTGCAGTCATAGCAGAGGATGGCCTTATTGGACCTCACAGGGAGGAAAGTCCCTTAGTCCTGAGAAGACTAGATGCCCCAGTGTAGGGGGATGCCAGGACAAGGAAGTGGGAGTGGGTGGATTGGTAAGCAGGGGGAGGCAGGATGGGTTAGGGGATTTTGGGGATGGGGAACCAGGAAAGGGGACAACATTTGAAATTAAAATAAAGAATATATGTAATAAAAAATAAAACCTCTTAACCAACACCACCACCAACAAAAAGTTGGCAATGCCTAACTTCAGGGTAGAACTTTCTGAAAAGTCTGGCCAGCACTGTATTCTATCTCCCATTCACAAATGGGGAGACTTCTCAGAGTAAGGAAGTGCCTACCGCAGTGCTGTTTATAGCAGAACACACTCAAAACTCCAGCTCCTTTTACGACCTTGAAAACATCCCTGTGTTCAGTAGAACACATAAGAAATATAAATATGTTTCCATCTCAACTAACCCTTCTGAATTTAGAATATCTCACTTTGGCATCAAAAGCCGGCTCCTGTCTCCTGTTCCTCCAATAAAGACAGGAACTCTATTAAACGTGACACACAGTACTATCTCTTTGCCTCTTACTTCATTCAAAATATTTTCTTCCACTCTCTGCCTATTGGAGCCCTGCTTTTAATCTTGTATTCAGTAAGCGCCAGTCAGAGCCATAAAACTGCAGTTAGAAATGCATACTGGTTTTTAGAAAGGTGATGGTCAAAGGTGACAAGGAAGCCCTCTCTGGCCCTCCCTTCTGCCATCTCCACAGCTCATACAACTCTCAATCCAAAGAATGCACCTTACCACACAGCAGAACACAAACCTCTGTATGTCTTCAATAACTTTAAAGCAAATGTTATTGACAAATGGGCTGCTGTGAGGGCCATGTTTACCACAGACAAATATTTCCAAAGGAAGTGCCTTGCATGGGGCCTGCAAAGGCTGTTAGTTGTATGATCAACGTATCACTGAACAGGATAAAACATCAGTATGCTATCTCAGAGATTCACTAATTCACACTAGACCTGATTCCATATTTCCAGTTGAGATCTGGAATTATTTAGCAATTATTTAGCTGAGCATAAATATTTAGAGACAGTTTTTGCTAACAAATCTCGCCTCTAGGAGCCAGGCCCATAACAATTGTTCTTGGCATGGGTTTTCAGCACATAAATGCACTGCCTAACTTAACACCTTTTCTGTTTCATTTTTACTATTTTGTTTGATACAGATGCATCCTTTATTATTCCTGGCCTCCTTTTGCCCTGGCCAGTAGAACAAAAACCTGGCAGACTTCCTAGGGCCTGTGCAGAGAGTTTTAGAAACTGCTCAAGAGAAACCAGTTGGGTTCTCTCTCTCTCTCTCTCTCTCTCAGCATCGAAGAGTGTCTTTATAAAGTTCCTGGGAGATTCGGCTTCTATAATCAGAGATCTGACGTTTATTAAAAGCCTACTAGATATTCTCCCTTTTCTTGGTCTATGTGAATGCATTCACAGTTGTGTGCGCCTTGCTGTGTGTCCTGGGAGGCACTGCAAAGTACCAGGCAGCTTCCAGCCTGCTTGGAATAAACTGCTGATTACAGATAATAATAAATAATAAACTACTGATTAGATATACTTGCAAGGTAGGGAACGGTGCTAGGAAAACACTAAGCCTTTGTTTTCCTTAGCCAACTGGTTGCATTTTGTTTTAGTTTGTTGTTGGGTGTTTGCTTGTATGTGTGTGGGTGTATATCATATGTGTGTATGCATGTATCTGTGCTGGCTAGGTGTCAGCTCTGATGTCTTCTCCAGTCCTTACTTTTTTAAAGCAAGTCTTTCTCTGAACTTGGAACTCAACTATTTGGCTAGATTGGCTTCCAGTGATAGCCAGGGATGCTTGTGCCTCCATCCCGCACCCCCCTCCCCCCACTGGGACTGTGGCTATGTACCCCTGGAACTGGCTTTGATGTAGCTGGGGACAGACCTCACTCAGGTCATTAAGCCTATGAAGCAAGCACTTTGCTGAATGAGATATTTCTCCAGTCTTTATCCTGTTTTGATGAGAGCAGAAAACTCTATGTATAGTAAAAGCACTGTAGTTCCTAACATATAAACTGATCCTGAACTGATGTGTTTCAGGTATTGTCCATGGGCACTGTGTGCACAGTGCAAAGTGTGCATGTTGTGTCTTCAGAACCAATGATGCACTGAATTTGCAACATGTGTGAATGCCATCAGAAGCACCTCAGATTCATTACATGTTCGTTTTGAGTATTTCCCTCCACCTTGGTGAACCAATGAGGTAATTAGGATTACTTCCAGAGGCATGACCTCCTACCCAGAGGCTGCATCATTGAACAAAACGTCCATTAACTGTACAGATAACCTTACAGATCCTCTTACCATGAATTAACTTTTACCTTTGTCAAACATTTCTGAACTCCCCAACAGTCAGAATCAGAAATCAATATGCAGTCATAACTCACAATTAAGAAGTTATACACCATGAGGCTGGAAAGCTGGCCCCGTTGCTCTTCCAGAGGACCCGTGTTTGAAGCTCAGCACCACATGGCAGCTCATACTGTCTGTTACTATGTCTAACTGCAGTTCCAGGAGATCTGATGCCCTGTTTTAGCCTCCACAGGAAACAGCCCCACACGTGGAGTAACATACCTGCAGGCAAAGCACAGTCATACACATTACATATCATAAAAGAATAAAAATTTTAAAAAAGAAGCCATGCACTAACACTTACATTAGAGGATTCTTCTAAGTACCATATACCTAAAAAACAGTCCAAATAAACTATGTTATGTACTCCACAGAAGTATGGCTACAGAATAGCTGCAGAACCTGTGCTGTGCTATGAAAGGGGATAAGAAATATCTTTATAATATGCTATTCACAATAAGATATGGATAGTAAGCTAATTGTTACCTAAGGCAAAGACTAGCCGATGCTGCCAGGCTGATAGATAGTAGATAGATAGATAGATAGATAGATAGATAGATAGATAGATAGAAGGTAGATAGATAGTAGATAGATAGATAGATAGATAGATAGATAAGAGAAGGTAGATAGGTAGAGAAATTATAAATTGAATAGATAGACAGACAGGCATCAGCTTTTTAGTTTGCAAATAAGCACCCTAAGGGTTAAACTATAATTTAATTTTTTAAACCTGCAGGGAAATAAATTTTTTAAAAGCTATTGCTGTGTTATAGGAAAAGAGGGAAAAGGAGACTGAGGCAGATGCTAGATTTTATTGAATTTGTCTTATTTGTTGATTTGACTTTCACACCCTGTAAATATTTGACACACTTTTAAAATAAAAATAAAAAATCTAAGTAATTTTTAGAAAGAGAATATGAAGAGTAACTCCAGCCCCAAATGTTTAGTAAAAAACAGTAGCGGCAGCCTCAGGATAGAAAAATCACTCTACCCACATGTCTAGTAGGGGAACCTTTACTGTAAAAGGAACTAAATTTAATAGTTGTGGGCCCATGCCTTTAATCCCAGCAGTGGATAGGCAGTCTATGTGAGTTCTAGGCTAGCCATGGCTTCACAATGGAACCCTGGCTCCACAAAGGAAAGAAAAGTAGAAAAAAGAAAAAAAAAGAGAAAGAGACAGACAGACAGACAGACAGACAGACAGACAGACAAATTCATTGGTGGTCATTGCCTCATTGACAAAAGGCGCTGCTCTTCAGAGACAGAAACCACAGAACCATCGTGGGCTAACAGACCTCTGGCAAAGGAAAACCATACAGGCTTAAGACTGAAGGATTTGTGGAGTTCTGTTTGTTGTTTTGATTTTGAATTCATAAACTTCCTAACTCCCTCTTCTAAGATTTGAGATCACAGGCACATGACAACATATCAGGTTTAAGATTGAAGGGTTCATATGAAAATTCTGTTTCTGGATTGGAATTGTCAGCATTACTGTGGGATGGGATGGGATGGGATGGGATGGGATGGGATGGGATGGGGTGGGATGGGTGGGGTGGGGTGGAATGGGATGGGTGGGGTGGGGTGGGATAAGGTAGGGTGGGGTAGGATGGGATGGGGTGGGGTGGGGTGGGGTAGAACATGCCTTCCAGCTCTATCTGCTGAGCTTGAGAAATGTACCATGTCAAGGAGTGCTTTCTCCCATACTGGACAATCCCCTTTAGAGTAGCCTGGAAAAGCTGGGCACCTGTAATGCTGCCCTGGGAAGACTGACGTGGGGCACTGGATGTTCAGGGCTATCCTTTGCTATATAGCAAGAGCCTGTTGGGAAAAACCAAAAGCACCTTTGAGCAATGTCTGACCCATGTGTGAGGCAGGAGTGCACAGGATACCTGAGAGGGCTTGCAGAGGACAGTAGTAAGAGAGCTACACCACCCACCAGGTATTTCTAAAGTCCATGCAGAAAACACAAACCATTTACATGGAAAAAAAACCCTTCAGTTTACTGAAATATACCAGATATGTTTAATCCCATGAGGTTGTAATGATATGTCAAGAATAGACAGAAAGGCCAGAACCACAGCTCTTTTAAAAACTAAAGCAGAGGGAAAAGAAATCAAGTATTTTGCTGGTTGTTGCTCTACAAGTTGTTCCTGAACAGCCAAAAGCTGAGCAGGAAAGGCTTTATCTTTATAAAACCTTCTAAACATCCAAGGTCAACATATAGGGTTAAAATAACAGTATCTGTCAACATTTCCAAGGTACAGATTTGTACATGTCAATATTAATCGTGAAAGATGCTGAGGCAATGACACAGAAGCTACCGACAGTTTCTGCCCCTAGGTAGGAGAAGAAATGTCGTTTGTAAGACCACTTTGCCAAAGCAACCATATGAACCAGACCCACCTTCTGGTCTACTGATCTATGCTGCTCTGAAACTTCCTTCCTTGGGAACATACAAACGATGTCTACATCTTTCTCACAAGATCCCAGTGATGAACCGATGTTCGGTTCCAGCAGCGTTTACTCTGGAGAGCCCAGGAGTCTCAGTGGACTTGTTTATGGAGCCTGTGTGAAGGATTACGATCAGGAATGTCAAATGACACCATGTGGATGCTGTCAGCTCAAGACAGACTGTGGGAATTCCTATCAGACAGGCTGCAGGGAATGGAGAGGAGCGGGTGGAAGTCGAGGTCTTGCCCAGATCCTGATTCAAACATATGGACTTCCAAAATCCAGAAGACAATTGCACACTTATACACTGATGGAGTCCTTGGAGCTAGTAAGGAAATGTCATATTTTCAAGGACAGAAACAATATCGTGGCTGCATTAAAAAAAACAAAACAGGCAGACAAACAAATCCCAGAAACTTGACTGCCAAGAGGCCAGCTTGGTCTCAGAAAGACAAAGGGTGGAGAAAATAGAAACAGAAGACTTGCAGAGATTTCCCCCCCCCCCACCCCATTTGAAGAAGCATATCTGTAGAACACCAGCAGATGTCCAAAACAGCAAAGTCCCACTCCCTCTCAGGATTCTAGAGCTATTCATGCAGTGTTCAACTCTTCTATGTCACCAGCAGAGTTCCTCCGGTGAATTACAGCCTTCTGCCCACTTTGGGACTATCCATCACAGATGCAGCCAGCAGCCAAGGTGCGACTGCCTGCCTCCCCTCACTCGGCGTTTCCATCAGTAGATTTATAATGAGAAGAAAATGCATTTTTTTACTGATACCAGGCAGGGCTCCCCTCAAATGATCAGGGCTGTTCTAGGGACAATTTGCAGAGTCTTCTTCCAACCAGATAGCAAACAGCCCCCGACCCCGCTAGCTTTTTAAAATCTACTAAACAATGTGAAGCCACAGTTTCATTTTTTTCCCCCTCTCTGGCTGGAGATGGTGGAAATGTTCATCACACAGTGGGAAGTCGTATGTGAAACAGGTGTTTTATTCCCTAGCAGGTAAAATGGGTTTGATTCCTGAGAGAGGCAGGCATTTCAAGGTATCAGCAAGAGGTCCAGATGGTGTGTATTTTCATATCTAATATTATATAAAAGATTTCGGATGTATCCAGACTCTTAACAAAACCATAAATTCACAGCTTATTGCCAAGCTGAACAGCTCTGGAAGCTACTAATTAGTACAGTTGTTTTTCCTCTTCTAGGGATCACTAGCCTATCTGAGCCTTTTTCTGTTTAGCTTCTGGTATAAAGACAAAGAATTACATGGGAGGAGCCCCTCCTGCTTGAGGGCCAGCTGCCTGCAGAACATTTGAACTTTAGGGAATATGCAAGTCAGGGGCAGATATTGGGTTAGGATTTCAGGCAAAGCCTGGTGTGTTGAGGGCAGGAGCTTGCCCTGCCCACTCATCTCTGCATCTCTCTTCTACAACGGACTGTCTCTTGACAATAATGATTCAAAAGGGAGAGTTGCTGAAACTCGCTCGCTCATGGACCGGGCTTCTTCAGATTGCTACACCTGGCCTCTCCAATATTCTGATGACCCATGTTCGGACACAGTGATGTTAGCTCTGAGTTACAGATAAATCACATGAGAAATGTAAAAACTTCATCAACTTGTTCAAGAGTCAGCAAAGAGTGCACTAGTAGCAGACTCCATTCCCCATCCTCACGGCTTCTTAGGATGTGAGGTTTTGTTGTTGTTGTTATTGCTGGGGTTTTCTTTCTTTGTTTTTTGTTCTCTCTCTCTCTCTCTCTCTCTCTCTCTCTCTCTCTCTCTCTCTCTCTCTCTCGTTTTTTTGGTCATCGCTACCATGCCTGGCTTTCTCTCAAGCGTGTACATGTGTGTGTGTATGTGTGTTTGTGTCTGTGTGTGCCTGTGTGTGTGTGTGTTTGTGTCTGTGTATGCCTGTGTGTATGTGTGTTTGTGTCTGTGTGTGCCTGTGTGTGTGTTTGTGTTTGTGTGTGCCTGTGTGTGTTTGTGTGTGTGCCTGTGTGTGTGTATTTGTGTCTGTGTGTGCCTGTGTGTGTGCGCGTTTGTGTCTGTCTGTGCCTGTGTGTGTGCGTGTTTGTGTGTGTGTGTCTGTGTGTGTGTGCATTTGTGTGTGTGTGTTTGTGTCTCTGTGTGCCTGTGTGTTTGTGTGTGTGTGTTTGTGTCTGTGTGCCTGTGTGTGTTTGTGTGTGTGTATGTCTGTGTGTGCCTGTGTATGTGCATTTGTGTGTGTGTTTGTGTCTGTGCGTGCCTGTGTGTGTGTGTGTGTGTACCCAGGGCCTTACACATGCTAAGTATTCTACCACTATGCTAGCTCCACCCCTTTCTTTTTCTTTCTGACTACATGGCAGCCCAGAAGGTACTGTACACTCGGAGTGTAAAGGAAATCCTTGTAGGAGTTTCATGGAATATGTAGTCAGTCAGCACCATTATGAAGGAGAACAGTCACCTGTAGGTTCTAGGAGAACAAATTAGGGTTGTTCCTCTTCTAGGAAGCAGCAATCTAGGTATTCATGAAGAGGTCAGGTAGAGTTCAGTCTCCTAACAGGAACACCTGCCTCCCTAATCAGTATATTAACCACAGCCACCTGAAGGGAATATAATCCTCTATGTCCATACACTGTGTTGAGTGGAGAGAGAAATCTATTGGTGCCAAAACTTGATGGGAGATGTTAGAACTATGTGAACAGGGTTTCTGTGAGAAAAAAACAGCATGTACTACCTGGCTACACACACACACACACACACACACACCATTAGCTTTCGTGGACACTAATCTCTACAAATGTCTTTCAGCTTCATCCTGAAGAGCATGCAGGGAAGAAAGTAAGGCTAGAACAGCAAGCATCTCTGTCCCTGCCCTATCCATCAGCGATAATGTTGCCTCTGTGGTCTTCATTTGGTCCCGCCACCTCTGTAGGTTAAGGGTTTTCATCTCCTCAAGTCTTTGTGAGAGATGATGGCGTTCGCTTCCTTTTAGATATGAATTTCTTTGTTGTTCACTGTGTATGTGTGTGGAGGGTGTGCGTCTGGAACCTTCCCCATCAGAGTGCTCTCCACTTCATTCATGGAGGCAGGGTGTCTTGGTTGAATCTACAGCTCATGGACAAGGCTAGTTTCATTGGCCAGCTTGCCCATCTCTGCCTTGCACAGGCATTGCAAATGGAAGCTTGTGATTGCAGGCCTGGCAGCCACTGCATGGATGTTAAAGATCTGAATTACCATCCATACCCCAGCATGGCAGATGCTTTATCCACTCAGCCATCTCCCCAGCCCTAAAAAATCAGTTTCTTCACGCTCAGGCCATAGCTCGGATAATGGCCTCATCAGAATAACAACACAAAGGTGATTTCATTTTGGAGGGTTATGATTGGATGGGTAGAAGCTCTTTTAAAAAAAGAACTTTAGAATATGTTTTTTTTTTTTTAACAAACATTACAGCGCAGGCATAATCTGTAATAATCTTCCAAGGCAGATTCTGAAATGAAAAGTTAACCCAAGAGTATCCTAAAGAAGTGACAGTGTTTTGGGGTAAGTTTTGTGGAATGTTGTTCATTACTTATCTTCAAGCTATTTAATTTTATTGTGAAGGCATTGGAGCATAACTTCTGCGAAGCAAGTTCCTGGGGAAGCCATAACTGTGGAATCTGCAGACTGGCTGACTCCAACTCCAGAGTCACAAACAAACACCTGCTTATCACCCACCTCCTTACCTGGCCTAACATCCTCTTAACTATCAGGTCAAGGCTTTGGTATGTATTACCTAGGCAGACTGCTAGTTTTCAACAACTGAAAGTTAAGAACGTCCCCAGATCATCTGAAACTTGAAGCAGAGCTCCCTACCTACCGTAAGCAGCCTTTCCGCCAGCTCTTCCCGCGTGCTTAGGAAGTCCGCTCCTACACAGCTGCATTGTGTTCTGTGAGTAATGAGCCCTCATCCAGCAACCTTCACCGTGAGTCCACGCCACTCGGGGCCGCCCAAATCCATGTTTCTAGACCATTCATAGAAGCTGCCTTGTCTTTTCAGAGCAAGAATGGTACTGTGGCTAACACGTTGTAAGGGAGCCAGAAGGGGAAAAAAATCAAAGCCTTTCACTTGTGGCCCTGGTGGTGACTCTCAGTCATAGGAAGGTAGCTTGACTGAGAATTATCTTTTCACTCTGTTTAGGTTTTTTTTTTTTTTTTTTTTTTCATAAGTAAAGAAAGGAAAGAAAAAGAAGAGAAAGACTGATTGGCAGGGGTCCGAGCATGGGGAAAACCGTCTTTTTCTGCTCATGTGTGATGTGCAGAGGAGAGCAGGGAAAGTGAGCCGCTGTCCAGGAGGAACAAGATAGCCCTAGATCCAACCCTGTGTTGTGGCTCCTGAGGCTGCCTCTGTTTCTCTACATGTGTTTTGGGTCACATCACACCCTAGTCCTGTGATGTTTTCATTTCATGTTCCTAGTCTCTTAATGCTTGAGCAATTCCAAACTCTCATATTGAGGCAATTCCCAGATCTCAATCCTAAAGCATTGTGCTTCCCTTTCAGAGGCACGTGTGCTAGGGAAGGCGCTGAGTCCTCCCTGTCAATCCAATTTGCAATAAGCGGTTCCCCAGGTGCACCCATTCCTCCCGTCCCATGTTGCTTTGCGCATGCTCAGCGTCCTTAGGGGGAAGAATTTGGATTGCGTTTTCATCTCCGAAAAGACGCTCTAGTCACAAACCAGTCATCTGCCTGTTCAACTGTATTTAGAACAAATCACAGCGAAGCACAACAAGCCGCCGACAACAAAAGAGCTACGCTTATTTCGTTGTAGAGTTTTAACAAAATGTTTGATGTTGTGGAGATTTTCAGACAATTAATGTGAAATTGGGAACTGTTGTTCATGGGATTTATTTACCGAGTGTAGAGAACTCAGCTGGAGGGTGGTGGCAAGCGAGGCTCCCAATGAAATGGTAGTTGAAGACTGGCGAAAGCTGTTAGCACTTTCCTGAGTGGCTGTACATTTTCAAAAGGGCAACTGCTCACAGGCATCAAGCTGCCAAAGCACAGAAGACCCTGGGAAATCTATGCTACTCAGCCTAGGGGGCATTTGGTTTCAGAGTCACAAACAGCAGGTTATCCAGGCAGGTTATTCCAGGCAGGTTTGGAGGCTGCCTGGCACACTGCAGTGCCTTCCTGGACACAAAGCAAGGCACAGACAATTATATGTATGCATACATACATACATACATACATACATATTACATATTATTATTATTATCATTATTATTGTGTTAGAATGTTTGATTTTAAAAATTGCTGCTTGAGTTGATGACTTGAGTTTCATAAAAAAATTATTCAATGGATTTTGGCTCAGAAGTATGATGACATTTTCAACAAGTTCTGAAATCACTATAAACATACTTCTGCCATTTTATACTAAAGTATTTATGTGAACTGCTGTTTCATTACATCGATGAACATACAATTAAAATGTCCATCAATTCTGAAATGTATTGAAGATGATCTCTGTCCTGCAGTATCAAATATTTAGCAAAAGTTCCTTATGTAAAAATAAAGAAGCACCCCATTGTTATGCAAATTTTATTTATTCCTTATAAATGGTAATATATATATGCCAAGGGGCTATTTTATTTTATTTTATTTATTTATTTTTTAACAGGGCTGAGGACCGAACCCAGGGCCTTGCGCTTGCTAGGCAAGCGCTCTACCACTGAGCTAAATCCCCAACCCCCAAGGGGCTATTTTAAAATAAGGGTATTTTTAAAAAAATAATTTACTATTGCTAAGTATTTGATTTGTATACCTATGTGACATTTCTGTTCACTTAAGATTATGTAAAATTTTTAGCCAAGGGGTTTTGAGTAGAAACCATTTAAGAAGCCCTAACCTGTTAGTAGTCTTTTCTTAGTTTTACCAGAACAAATTTAGAGTTGATACCTGGGAATACAATTATCAGATAAGGAGCAAACACTGGTGAAATCTTGGTAACTATTGTCCAATTCCTCTCCCAATGGTATCTTGCTGTTTGTCATCCCCCGCGGTAACAGAAGAGTGAGACTATTATTATAGCCAGAGTCTTTCTTGCTGGATAGAGAAGCAAATGACATTTTCTATTATTTTCTTTCTTTTGGAACACATTGAAAAGATAGCCATCCTTTAAGGGATACTCATAAGACTGTGTTCCAATGCTGCAAAGCATGGGAGAGATTTATGGTTAGTTCTTGCATTACCTTGATCAGTCCAGAAATGAAGTATCAAACAGGCAAAGAGTTAATTCCTTAACTCTTACAGGAGTACAGGCGAAGTGTACTCCTGTGATGTTTGCTAACTTCCCCTTATTTTTCTCTCCATTTGATTTGAAGCCTGTCTTAGTCAGGGTTTCTATTCCTGTACAAACTTCATGACCAAGAAGCAAGTTGGGGAGGAAAGAGTTTATTGAGCTTACACTTCCACATTGCAGTTCATCACTAAAGGAAGTCAGGACTGGAACTCAAGCAGGTCAGGAAGCAGGAGCTGATGCAGAGGCCATGGAGGGATGTTTCTTACTGGCTTGCTTCCCCTGGCTTGCTCAGCCTGCTCTCTTATAGAACCCAAGAGCACCAGCCCAAAGGTGGAACCACCCACAAGGGGCCCTCCCCACTTTATCACTAATTGAGAAAATGCTCCACAACTGGATCTCATGGAGGCACTTCCCCAACTGAAGCTCCTTTCGATAACTCTAGCCTGTGTCAAGTTGACACACAAAACTAGCCTGTACAAAGCCTTTGGCTTTGTTTGCACCCTGCTAACTATCAGGATGAGTATCAAGCCTTTCTGTTTACCAGCTAATCCATCCATCTTACACTAGACCTGGAACCTTCTCTGTGGCTATGTTGGAAAGGTATATGCCATGGCAGCTAAGTCTATGAATGGCTTGCTCCTGAGAGAGAGAAAAGCACACGAACAGGAATCAGCAGTGTAGAACTCTCACCATGATTTGATATCACGCCAATGCCAAGGATGCATCAAAAGACTTTTGCAAAGACACAGAACCATAATGTGCTCAAAATGCTCAAATGCTAGTGAATGCATGTGATTCCACTACTTAGGAGCCTGGTTTACGAGGATCACAGGAAAATCTATGTAGCCCAGCAAAATCAACCAATCAACCAGACAAACAACCTAGCAAAGACTTTTAGTTGCAGATAGGTTGACAAGCACTGATCTGCGGTCTTTGTTTTTATGCCGAGCCAATAGTTTTACATCTAGAGTATTTACAGAGTATTCTTCCATTGGGTTTAATCTTTTTCTTGTTTCTTTCGGTTGTTGTGAGAAAACACCCTGACAAAATGCAACTTAATAGAGAAAGGATTGACTTCAGCTTGTGTTTCTAGGTTACAATCTATTGTGCAGGGAAGTCCAAGAACTTCACAGAGCTAGTCAGATCACATCTGCAACCATGAGTACAGAGAAGAGACCGCACACAGCTTGCTTGTGTTCAGCTCAACTGATCACTCTTATATGGGTCAGGACCTCTTTACTAGGGAATGGTGCTGCCCATAGTAGGTACTGCCTTTCCATATCAATTAAGCTGTGACAATTAGCTCCCAGGGGCCAACCTAATGGTGACAATCCCTCACTGAGACTTTCCTGGGTGTGTCAAGTTGTGTCAAGTTGACAATTGAATTTCACCATCACAATCTTCTAATAACTTCTCTCCTTCTTGGTTGGGTTCATGGCTTCCCACAAGTTTCCTTTCTATTAATTATTGTTGTTGTTTTCTGGAACATTTCCAGGTTTGTTTTTTTTGTGTGTGTTAATGTGTATGGTAAGTTCACCAGAAATAATACCTGGAAAATATTCACATTTCCCAATTTTTTTCAAACCTGCAAGGCACTAAATAAAAAACAGGGTCAAAACAAACATGCAAAAACTACCCCAAATCTTTAGCTCCTCATTGGTGTTTCATCCTCTAGTCCTGACTTTTATTCTATGCCTTCATAACAGCCATCTGATTGTTTGATTCTGAGAGATGTTTAGAAATGAGATCCTGAAGTCCTATGTATGTTCTGTAAGTAAGTAAGTCCATATTCTGTAACTGCTCCAGCATGGGCTCTGCTACAGTTGGAGCTGTTTACTGTGTTCCTGTACAACTTCTGGAGAAGAACTTTGCCTTCTTAATTTTAGGAGCTCCATTTCTAGAAGTCTAGATACCCAATCTTTGTTTTCTAAGAACATAATTGCTGTCTTATTTTTATTTTTAACCATTTTATGTCTTGCAGAACTGAGCATCAAACCTAGGGCCTCAGGCACACTAAGCAAGTGTTCTGCCACTAAGCTACACCCAAGGTCTCTTTTTACTTTCATTTTGAGATAAGGTCTCACCACATTGCCTTGAACTTTTCATTTTCCTGCTTTAGGCTCTTGAGAATGGGGAATATAGACACACACATCACCATGGTGGGCTAGAGCAGTATGCTTCCATAGTAGGTTTTACTATACATGGTATAGATGTAGAAAGCCTAAGTTTTGAAAGCAAGCACATCTGGGCTCAGGAGTAGGTTTTAGAAACATGGATTCTCACTTCATTAATAAGAGTGCTGGAAAACCAAACAATGAAAGATGGATACTGACTGAGTTCACAGGACACGTTTGAGTCATTATCATTATCCTTGTCATTGTTGTTGAAAGACTGTCTCACTTTGTAGCCCTGGCTGACCTGGAACTTGCTGTGTAGAGCAGGCTGGCCATTCCCACATGCATCTGCTACCAGAGTGCTAGGATTAAAGATGTGAGCCACCATGCCTGGCTAATTTTTATTTTATTGTTGTTTTGGAGCACAGAACAGTTTTTATATCCTTTTCCTTTTCCTCACTCTCTGAGTAATCAATAAGGTGCCATCTTAGTCATCTAGCTATTACCTTCCAATATTAATACTTCGATTTGTCAACAAAGATTTGTGTCTTGCATCCCGTTTAGTTCAAAACATATCAAGGGCATGGCCTTGTCATAGCTACCTGTTATTAGGCAAGCTTGGCTGTCAGTGATTTTCTACTGTGAACTTCTAGTTTGTCTGGTGGGAGTTGCTATTCTGGCAAAGTTTAAGTGGGGGACTAATTTAAATGGCTACCAGCAGGGGTACGTTTCCCATTTATCCATTGCTTGGCCTAAGCTCGTTCTTTTAGGGCATTTGTACTCTGAAAAGGATCTACTGATTTATATCGTACATCAGTGGTTGAGATATTTGCAGACACTGAGGGCTCTAAGCAAACTTTGTCTGAATGAGCTGAGCTTCCTTGATCAGCCCCTTCATCTCCATTGCTTTTGTGACTTTGTCTAGATATGTGCTATTCTCCAAAGAAATCCTAGAGACCTGTTTCCACAGCCTCTCATTTCTCATTATTGGAACTCCATGGAAAAAGAGCTGAGGCCTTTGTGACACAGTTGTGACATTTGCATGTCTGAAAAAAGCCCCACCCCAGCCTCCCCCTCCTCCCTGCACCCTCCTGCTCTGCTGATCCTGATTACTTGATCGCAGTTTTAAATACTCCTCTATGATTACAGTCATTCCATCGTTTTAAGTGTATTGTGTGTTTTTGGTTGTCTTTTTATTGATTTGTGAAATCTATATATTATTTGTTAATTTTATGTCAATTTTTCACCTCTGTATTGTGTTTTATTTTTTATGCTATTGAACAATTAGTTTAATTTTTATGGTAGTTTGTCAACTTTTTGTAATAAAATGGTTTTTTTTTGTTTTTTGTTTTTTAATTTTCCTTAAGACTTCCATACTCTGAGATTAGAAAAAACAGATTCTTCATGTTTATTTTAAGCTGCTTTTCCATGCCACATGATCTTTGTATGGGATTTGTATTTGCAAAACTTGTGGTAGGGATTTTATTTCTTAAAGGAAATCCTGTCTATCCTTGGTGCTAACCCATTTCTAGTAGATAATGATAACTGGAAATACTACTGTGTGTTGAAAACGGCACTGTTTGAGAGGTCATAAGTTTGCTTTTCCTTTCTTGTGTCCTGTCTTGCTTTCCTTCCCTTATTAGACATCCAGGGACCAAAGCTCAACCTTGGATAAAAGTGGAAGCGGGACATCCTTTGTGTCTCTGATTCTTTTTGTTATTCTGTGTGTGTGTGTGTGTGTGTCTGTGTGTGTGTCTGTGTGTATATGTGTGTGTATGTGTGTGTGTGTGTGTGTGTGTGTGTGTGTTTCTTTTGAGGTTGAGTCTCATATATAGCTCTGGCTGTCCTGAAACTTGCTGTGTAGACCAGGCTGGCCTCAAATTCACAGAGATTCACCTACTTCTGCCTCCAGAGTTCTGCGATTACAGAGGCACACCACCACACTGGACTTGTCGTGATCTTTGAGGAATATTCTCAGCATTGAGAAAGACATCTTTTGAAATGTCTAGTGCTAGACTATATGTTCCACTTTTCCTGAGAAATATTAGAATTATTATGGGATGCATATACAAAACCGTGACCGGCTCCATCATCTCCACTGCTTTATCTGTGTTATTTTCAGGGAAGTCCCACTCTCAACAGGAATTCCAGAGGCTGTCTCTTCAATCATGGGTTTCAACTAATACTGATTCTTATCATGACCCAAAATATAAACATCACAGAAGCTTAGTAAAATAATAGAAAAGTGAATATACAGCAGCAACTAACTGTTCTCAAACCATCACCTGACAAAGCTAGAAACATTCTGCCATTTCTCTATGAATATAAATAATGCATATTTTAATACAGACATTGTATTTTGCATCCACACATCAGTATGATATGTATATAATGCAGTTATCATATGGTATATATAGGTCTATACATCTACAGATATTGCAAATATTGTTGTTATTGTATTTTATGACACCAGTTTGAGTGACAGCATAGCTCTCTCCTTTATATGCCTATTTTGCATCAAGAAGAATCAAATTTTAAATTGATCTGCTAAGGGGATAACTGCTATTTTTTAGACTTTTCCCTCAACATTACACTGTTCTTATCTAAGCAATAAATCTAAATTTGTCATATCACACACGCACGCGCACACGCACACACACACACACACACACACATAAAATATGGAATGCTTTACGAATTTGCATGTAGTCCTTGCACAGGAACCACACTAATCACTGTAAAGTTCTACTTTCAGTATTTTAGTATTTGTGCTGCCGAAGTGCGCATGACATATTTCACTTATATACCTCTCTTTTTTGTGAGACAGGGTCTCTGCCTTCAAAGCGCTTGCTGGGAGTAAAGGCGTGCACTTCCCCACCATATTTTTATATGTTTCTTGAATCATTTTGTCCATATGTTGTTTCAAAAGTTTGTGGCTATACTAATACGAAAGGATCCTTACCCTAATATCTTCACTGACCTGGCTTTATTATTAAAATATATACTGTTCATACTGAACATACTGAATTGGAAAGTATGTCCTCTTTTTAAATATTTTCAAAACTTTTGTGCAAATTTGCAATTTTAAAATTCGCTTCTTTTATAGTCTTGTCCAGTGTACTTTAAAACTAGGTGGCTCATCTTTGTAGACAATGATTTTAAAGTTTAAAAAGAAACATAAGTTTTGTTGGTCTTCTAGACAAACTTCGGGCTAGAGCGATGGCTTTGTGGTTAAGAGAATATACTTTCTCTTCCAGAGGACCTCAGTTTCTCTCCCAACAGCCATGTTGGACACTTCACAACTGCCTTTAACTTCAGTACTAGGGAACATGACACCTTGTCTAGCACCCAAGCCTTCCTGGACTTACCTGCACATGACAATACAGATAAACACATACACACAGGCACACTTAAAAATAACATGTATTTTTAAAAGTCTTTCATGTACTAATAAAATCTGTGCTACTAAATTAGAATACCACTTTGGGAAATTTATAACAAGTAGAAATCTACCCTCCCAGGACTCTAGAGCCTGGAAAGGATTACTTCTGACAAAGGGTGTCTTGCTATGCTATCTTGTCACACACAGCGGAAGGAATGTAAAGTGATAAAAAGCAAAGCAAAACAAAACAAAACACCCAACAAAACCATCCCTCTGCATGGTTATATTTGTTCAGTCATGAAGTCAGAACCCCTCTCACTAAATACTCCACAAAGGCCCAACTCCTTAGGACCACTGTAATGACAACCAAGTTTCCAGTACATTTGAGAAAAAGAAAACATTTGAACCATAAAATTGATAAATAACACTTTTCTAAGACTTCTCACACTTAATCTAAGTTTTAAATTTTTTTATTTGAAGAAAAAAAAGCACTTAATTGGGGGCTAGCTTGCAGTTTCAGAGGAATAGTCCAATTATCATTATGGCGAGAAACATGGTCACAGGCATGGGCTGGAGCAGAGGTTGAGAAGTACATCCTGATTGTAGGCAGAGAGAAAGAGAGAGGGGGAGGGGGAGGGGAAAAAGGAGGGGGAAGAAGAGGAAGAAAAGGAAGGGGAGGGGGAGAGGAAGAGGGACACACACACACACACACACACACACATAGACACACACAGACACACACACAGACACACACACACAGACACACACACACAGACACACACACAGACACAAGGCTTGGGTTTTTTTTTAATTTTTTTTATTCGATATAATTTATTTACATTTCAAATGATTTCCCCTTTTCTAGCCCCCCACTCCCCGAAAGTCCCATAAGCCCCCTTCTCTTCCCCTGTCCTCCCACCCACCCCTTCCCACTTCCCCGTTCTGGTTTTGCCGAATACTGCTTCACTGAGTCTTTCCAGAACCAGGCTTGGGTTTTAAACCCTAAAGCCTATTCCCAGTAACACACTTCCTCCAACAAGGCACAAAGCTGGTGGGAGTAACCAACCAACCACTGATCTGACTCCAAGTTTAACTTTACTGCTAAATTTCCTCACTTGTCCTTTTGAAAATAAGATCTAGAAGCTGGAGAGATGGCCCATCAGAGAGTGCCTGCTGCTCTTGCTGAGGACCTGGGCTTGGCTCTAGTGTTGTACATTTCTTATTTGTGCTTTTCCAGTACTTATTGTTCTTCCCCAGTGTGAAGAAATATATCTAAGTGTCATTAATAGTAGGTACATATTTTCCTAAGAGTTTTTAAAAAACAAATATCAATTTATTTAAATGTATTTTAATAATGTAGACATAATATAGATTTTTGCATTTTCTAAGCAACTAGACCAAGATTCTGTCCCTTTCACCGACATAGCTCACATCTAATGTCCATGGTTCATTCCAGAACATTCCATGTTCTGCCTTTGTAGGCAGAACTCTAAAACATGCCTATCCCAAGATTTCCTCTCAATTCCTTTATGCACCCCCACAGGTACCCTGGGATAGTGAACTTACTAGATTTCATCCACAAATGACATCAAGAGAGGGAGAGGGTCTGTGTTGGCCTTACATGTCACCTGAGCTTATTTGAAGCAGAGAATTCACTGGCTGAGATAAAAAGCAGAACTCAGAGAGCATGGAGCATAAAGAGAGAGAGCTGTCGCACATAGGGACTCTGCTCGTGTTGAGGGGACCCCAGAGCTACCTGAGAGTGGCCTAAGAGTGGAACATGGTTCTTGGATAGCATATAACAAGGAAAGGAACAACTCAGGCATGTAGCAGAAGGAAAGGAATCATGCCAGAAATCCAGTGCTGCTCAAAGCCAGCATGGTTCCATGCTGTCCACCATGGCTGCTGTGTCACCCTCAGGCCACCTTCATGGGGCACCGAGCAGGTGTAGAATGCCAGATTCAACTATGTCCACTGCTGAAGTGGCAAAGTGTTGTTTTGAACTTGATTTTGTGATTGTTTGTTATGCATTTTGGGTAACAACTTGCTATAAATATCAATTTCCCTTTGTTAATTTATTTCTACCCCCTTTAGTCTCATACTTCCTATATTACTATATTTCAGGTGTTGTTTAATTAGAAGTATTAAATTTTAAAGTTGAAAATCTTAGATTTAATTCAAATATGTTGTCCAAATATTCTTTTTATAAGTTACTATTGTATTTGAGCTCATATCTACCAAGCATTTTCTATGACTTCCCTCCTTGCCTTTAGAAAGCGGGTTCACATGTTCTTTGAAGTTGAATAGTACCCCTGCCTTTTTTTTTTTTTTTATCAGTTTGGAAGTTACAGCCTCTATTCTTTTTGTGGATCCCTTGAAATTTTACCACTCATGTTTATAAAACAGTGAGAGCTTTCATGAATCAGCACAGCATGTTTCATACACAGAAAACATGAAAACATGAAAGCATTTTCCTGTGCTGTCAACATGTAGTCAGTGAGAGGCATAGCTGAGAGCTTCCTAGTGACATTGCCTCTTCTGACAGAGAATTGTCCTGTCTCCCCAGCAGATGTCCTTGGAGGAAACAGGGCTCAGATTCCAGAACATGTGTTTCATTTGGACCTTGAGAGAGTTACCAGTCTCTGACTTTTACTCACGATTGAAACTTAGCTTATTAAGTTTATGTGGGGAATAAATAATAATATAATGACTATACATGCATGCACACACACAAACACACCAGCACAAACACATAAGCACATATACACAAGCACACACACACACATTCAAGCAAACACACACATAAGCACAGCAGGCAGATGCCTAGTGTACAATAAAATCATTGATTTTATTGATGAAATATCAATTTTATTTTTATATCCCAATCTTCTTTGCCTAAAAACTCTTTTCTAAAGGCTTTGTGCATATGCATGTGTATAGAGTGTCCTAGCTAGCTTTAGTGTTAAACATGACACAAGTTCTCTGAAAGCTTTGATTGTGGAATTAGGTAGATCAGACCTGTGGGCAGGTCTGGAGTGGGGTGTATGTCCTAATTTTCTTTCTACTGTTCTGATAATGACCAAAAACTACAGAGGGTGGGTTTATGTCATGTTACAGCTTAGAGTTGATTGTTGAGATTGTTGAGGACATCCAAGGCAGGAACTCAAGGAGAGTCCTCAGAGGCAGGAACTGGAGCACAGGCTGTGAGGGAATGCTGCTGGCAGGCTTGCTCCCATGCCTTGCTCATCCTGTTTCCTTATACACCACACCAATCATTAATCAAGAAGACGTCCCCAGTCTTGAATTCAAGTCAATCTGGTGGAAGGATTTTCTCAATTGAGGTTCCTTCTTCCCAGATGACTCTGATATATGTCAAATTAATTTTAAAAACTAACTAGCTAGTACAGAGGTATTGTCTTTACTAGTGATTGATTTATGAGGTCCCAGTACACTGTGGGTAGCACCATCCCTAGGTAAGGTGGTCCTGGACTATATAAGAAAGGCAGCTAAGCATGAGCCAGAAAGCAGTGTTCTTCTATGGCTTCTTTAAGTTCTCACTCTGACTTCCCTCAATGATGAACTGGGACTGGGAAGTGTAAACTAAATAAATCTTTTCCCAGGAAGTTTTTGATGAACATGTTTTATCACACCAAAAGAAAAGAAAGTAGAATAATTCTCTCCCCCCCACTCTGTGTGTGTGTACACACACACACACACACACACACACACACACACGTCCCTGTTCACATTACATTTCAGTTATTTCATTCAATCTCATTCTCTAATTAGACAGTCATCTACTTTTTGCACAGAGTCTACAGGTGAAGGCTCTCAGTCACATGGAAGTCATCCCTGGGGAGCTTCATTCTGTGTGTTCTCACAAGACTCTTGAATATAAGATCCATAGAGTGAAGAAGTGCCAATAAATGATAACCTTGAAGAAAATATTGTCACTGCTAACATCCAAGAAGGACAGGACAACTCTGGTAAGCTTCTATAAATCAAATACCATGCAATTTTTAAACTACGTATTTGGACTTCAGTAGGCGCCAAATGGAGAGCCTAACTTCAAATATGCTTTCAAAAAGGGCTTACGGAACTTGAGCAGCTTTTCTAAATTTGACCATGGACGTTTATACCTTTTAATTTAGTGGATTTGAAATGCTTGGCTTCAAGTAGCATGTTGTAAGGAGGTTATTTCTGGACTTTCTCTGTGTGTAAAGTATAAAATTAGCATCCCTCTTTGGCAATTGAACTTCCTCGTTTCAACGACAACTCAACTCATCAGATTGTTATAGACACAGGCTAATTAAATGTCCTTCTGCTTTAAGGTTAAACTCCATATTGGCACTGATACCTAGAGGTCAAATTTAAATGGCATGGGCTCAATAATGATCTGCACTGTTAGAATCACACTGGAGCATGGAAGTTTAAAAAAGAACAGTCCAGAATTACTGCTTTACGATCATAGTAAGCACACTATATAACATTTACTGATCTTCAGAGTCAACCATCGTGTAAAAATAAGGAACTCTGCCTAAGGATGTCTCAGACATTTGCTGCTGTTCTCTTCTGAAGCTGAGCAGATGGAGTGGAAGTTAAAATGGTTGTTTTTTCAGCTACAGAATATACCCTCAGCCCTGCCCAGGTAGCTAGGACCCTTGGTGGAAAGGAAGAAAGCACACTGCTTATAAACATGACAGAGACCCCAAGCTCTGCAAAGGGACTGAACCATGGTCACCACTGCCAGGGGAAGGTAAGAAGGTCCTTTGAAGTTGGAGAAACACAGTGAAGACCAAATTGTTTTCATTGTCAAGGAGCTGGGGATGTCACAATAAGAAAAACAGAGCAGAAAAGCCCTACAACAGGTTCCATTGTGTGCAGAACAATCCACTAAAATAAGAAAATTGAATATGTCTATGGAGTGTCATGAAAGAGACCCACCAGGGACTGGGGAAGGGGAGGCCTGCATAGACAGTGTGCTTGGTTTAGTTGCAAACGTTATCTCTTCCCAGCACTTGGAATTCTGAGTTGTGATATTCTTCCCAATGATTTTGTGAGGTGACACCATTTCCCAGGCAGGGTGAGGCTAAGGACATCTTTAAGAAAGAATTGGCACAGTATGTTTTCTACAGTCAGTTACCAACAATTAACCAGATGCTGTGTCAGTGGATTAGAAAATAGTATTTGGCTCAGTTCAGACATGAGTCACAGGGAGGGCTATGCAACTCTACCCTTGGCCATTAGAAATAGCAGCTGCGTAATGATGTTCCTCATGGTTGCAAGGGAATGGTTGGGTCAGAGTGGGAGCCCAAGCCATTAAATAAAGCTTTATTGCCTTTACACAACTTCTCCAATAAAAGTGTGTCTCCAGATTTTCTGCCACCCTTTCATCTAGGAATCAGGTCCCAATGGGGACTGACCCATAGAGTGAGCTTTGATATCCTCCTCTCTTCATTGCTATTACCACTGTTACACATTGGTATCTAAGCTTTGATTCTCTTTCAGCTATAATGAGGGGCAATGCCCACCTTAAAACATCTGCCAGGGATTTGGGGCTTCTTTATTTTCATTTATGTTTTCTCAAGAAACAGCCTGTCTTCCACCCAACCGGTGTTGATGTTGAAAATGGCCCCCATAGGCTCACATGTTTGAATATTTAATCCACAGTTAGTAGAAGTTTTTGGGAAGGATGGGTGGGTGTGGCCTTGTTAGGCAAGGTATGTCATGGGGTAAGGTTTGAGATTTCAAGGACTTATGCCGTCCCCATCATTTCTTCTTTGCCTCCTACTTGTGGATCCTGCCCCACCATCATACCTTTGCTCTGCAACTATAGACTCTAAGACTCTCAGCTGCAGGTTGTAGCACATCAGGTGCCTGGATGCTCTTGGATGAGGTGATGGAGGGAAGCTCTGGCATTGGAGGTATTGTGTGTTCTATCATAAGTTGAGAGTTCGAGTCCAGGGCACCCACTTTTGAATTTAGGCAAATTGTTGAAATTCTTCATATTTCAGTATTTCATCTATCAAATGAAGATGGTAACAACCCCTGATTTATCCAATAATTGTGAAGACTGACTGAGAGAAAGAGCAGACAAAATGTCCCTAGTGTTATAGGAGAAAGGACCATCTTGTCGCATGCACCTCTGCTGAGGTAGCCTGCATACTGAGATTTGGGTGGGTTTTCAGTAAGCAACCTGTGATCAGTTTGAGAACCTGGGTCTCCTCTCAATGCTCTAGGTATGGATACTCCTAGGTAGAAGCAAAGGCTGAGAAGAGGACCTTTGAAAGATAGAAAATTGTCCAATGTTAGATTTTGTGTCAGTGTTGTTGAGTTTCTAACATAGCAGTGATTCGATTGATTTAAGCCAAAGTCAATGGTCTAGGAGTCCTGTTCGTACTCAAGTCTACCAATTCTATCAAATGTTGTCATTCTTTGGTTGAACTATTTTGTATGAGGGATGTGGGCATTTGGGGAATTTGCACAATGCTTATAGAACTCCATTACAAGTTGTGAGAAATAGCAAGATCCAGAAAATGTGGAAGCATTTACTTTACACCAAAGTTTGCCTTCCTGGTGATGTAAAGAGTATAGGGATATACCTAATGTAATCAGGATGAGTTTCTTAAGGCAGGGGATACTTAGGAAGGGAGGTCCTCCCCTCAGGGATGTTAGTTCTGTATCATGAAATTCCTGACGCCTGTCATGTATTTCCAGTGTGGTGGCTGCACAAAGTGCTCAACCCTGCCCAACAATGACAAGACTTTGACCTCCTAGGGAAATCCTCGGGAAAACAAAGGCAATTCTTTTCTTAGACTATCAGAAGCACCAAACTTAATTAATGTTAGTTGAATAAACATCTATTTTCTATAAGGATGGACTACGCAGTGCAACTATAATTAACTAATAATCACAATGTGCCTGAGATCACTGTGGCATGAGATATAAAGCCATTCCATGGTTGTTTCTGCTCAGGCTTTGCCTGGTCTTCTCAGAGAATTCCTGACGCAGACCTTTGGGAGCTGCAGGTAACTGAGGTTAGTACATGCAGTCTCTGCTTTGGATACATGCACACTAAGGAATCCAGGCTAGAGCCTGGCTGGGGAGGAAGGCTGGGCATTTAATGATGGGCTGCCAGGACCTGTGTGTCTCTACAGATTTGTGAGGTGCCATGAGGCAAAGGCTCATAGGGAAGGTGCCTTCATATACAGGGTTCTTGATTAATTGTGGCCAAGCCAGCTCTCCTCGAATCCCCTTGGTGCTGAACCCTACATAACAGCGACCTTGAGGAAAACCAAACACATCATTTTTATGAAAACCTCTGCTACACTGTTACATGGACTTCTTAAAAAATACTTTCTCTTTCCTGAAGCAATGGAGGGAACCGATGGATCAGGACCAAGTTTGCTAAGTAAAGAGTGGGCTTCCTGTTCACTGTTATGGGGGACTCTGTGTGCTTCCTGCTGATTAAAAATGTTCAGTAACGCAGAGGATCCAGGGCGATGGTGAACACTATAGGAAATGCAGCTGAGTCTGCTCATGCTGGGGGAGGGGGGCCAGGGTCACTTGAGCATGTCCCCTTCACAGAGCTCACAGACTGGGCTTCTAGAAGGACTCGCCAGTCGACCTATATCCAGTCAAAATTCTGATCTATGATAGGAGTTTTATATGGATTTTTTTCCCTTCCATGCACACTTCTTTACATCTGGTCTAAGCAAAGGATGGTATGTCAGAGTTCTTGGGAGGAATGTATACACTGCCCCATCCTTCCAGGATAATAGAAATATGTTCTTTGTCCCCTCCACCCAGATTCTAATTCATCTCCACCTCTTTGTTTTTTCTTTAAAAGTGGGAAGGTTAGTTCACAACTGCCTCATGTTTAGAGACTATTCTTTTTCTTAGTGCAATTAAACCTTTGGAAGGGTAGCAAAGGATCAGCTCCTGCTTGAATGTGGACAGGAAGATGGTGGTATATAGTGAATGTGATTTGCCATGGGATTTGGCTGCCGTTGAATCTTGACTTGATTAGCATTGTAACCAGCCAAGAAAACCAGAAACCAAGGGCTATGTCCTGGTCAAACTGCATCACCCAGACCATTCATGGAAGACTTAGAACATGGTACCACCCCAGGGGGTTGAGTAGGCTTGGAGTCAGAAGTCTTAACCATGGCGACCTTCTAGGATTCGAGGTTTCACCTCACACACATTTCTGGATTGCTGACTTTCTAAAACCCACTAAACATCTTTCATTCTAATGACTTCCCAATGCATTTCTCTATAGGCTACTTATGTGGGAGCTCTTCAGACCTTCCAAGCTGTTGAATTAGACACCCATTAGATAGACCACTTCAGCTTATTGGTGAACACCTTAACAATTGTTCTATTTATCTGATATTGTTAATCTGATTTGATCTAGTTAAACTGAAAAAAGAAAAAAGAATCTACTTGGCGCCAGACTTTGAAGGAACCCACATCCCTTTCTAACTACAAAGCTTGCTGCTTAATTGTACAAATACTTGTGGGTTTGGCACAGGTGAGTGCCAATTTGTTGTTTTAATATAAAGCTGGAAAACAGGCCTACCTAGGTTCACGTGACGTATGAGATTCCTGGGAGACGCTGCAGCCCTGCCGGTTAGGACTGCACAGGTAGAAGCTTGCACCGCATCTGAAAGGAAATACTTTCAGTGGTTATCAGGGACATAGAAGAGGCAGTAAGGAAAGCAGGCGCAAACCTGCCCTGGGGTTACAAGGAATCGTTTTCCCCCTTCCATATAGATGTGACTCCTGATCTCTGAGTTTGATTTTGACTTTTGGCTACTTAAGTTCAAGGATTATAAAGAAGGAAATGAACAAAGCATACTGTTTTTGCCTAAATATGAGAACATGCAACTATAAGGAACATTGTGTATTTTAAAATCACATGTATGCCTTCCCTTCCATCTCTAAAGAGGTGTGGCTTCCTGTTAGGAAAATGAATTGTTTGTACTCAGGAATCTCGCAGTGAAAGTTTTATGAGTACACTGGATTTATTTGTCTGAGTTATGTGTTTTGTGCTTGGAGGGAGCACCTCTCAGACTTTAATGTACATAGGAATATCCAGAGGGTTCTTGTTAAAATGTGGACCTGATTCAGCAGGTTTTGGGGTGGGTGGGTGGCTCCTGAGTCTGTTACAGAGAAGCTCTGATTGATTTCAGGGCTTCTGGGTCTAATGTCCTAATTCAGGAGCTTGGGAGATGACTCAATGGTCAAGAAAGCATACTGCTCTTCCAGAAGATATGAGATTGGTTCCCAGCACTCACACTGGCTGTCTCACAGCTTCCTGGCTGCTGTGCCAATTGCAGACTGTGGCAATGCCCAGAGCCTCTGCAGGCACCTGCGCTCAACAACTCCCCAACATAGGATTAAAAGCAGAACAATAAAGTTCTCCACAATTTAATCTTAGATTAGAATCAAGACTGGGTCTTTTTTTTTTTTTACCCTCAGGTTTAGAGAAAGAGCCCAGGACCTCAAACACGCTAGGCAAGTGCTTTACCACTGGACTGTAGCTCCAGCCCTAGTCTAGCAATAAAATAAAATAAAATAAAATAAAATAAAATAAAATAAAATAAAAACAACACAACAACAAAAGAAACCTCCCCAAGATGAATTATTTCTAATATGCAGCCAAGTAAATACCATAGTCATCAAAGCAGTCAATATTCAGACCAACTCTGAACCTGGGGAGTTGGGGATTAAGTGTAACAAGGTGCCCAGCACAGATCTTGTCACATGGGGACCCTTCCTTAAGCCTTGACTGTTAGGGCAACTTTAGCTGACACAGGAGATCTTGCCTACAGCTTAAACAGTACCAGCCTACAGACTGCTGTGATGAATGTCACAGGTAAATGACAGGGCAAGAGATACCAGTCCTCCTTTACTGTAGAGCAGGAGCCTCTATGGAGTCAGAGCTTGAGAGGAAGAGGCAGAGACAGTCAAGAAGCTGTGAGCCAAGACCCAGATCTGACTGATGGGTCAGTGGGAAACTAGCAAAAGAGAACGGAGGACGCTGGTGTGGTGACGCATGCCTGCATCACTCAGTAGGCTGATGCAGGATGATTGCACTGAGTTTGAAGCCAGCTTTGGATGCATAGTGAGTTCCAGTTCAGCTGTGGCTATATAGAAAGACCCCATGTCAAGACGAAAACTAAAATCTAAAAGGTATCAGGGAGTTCACTGGTGCTTTAGACTGGAAGGTGGTGGTTCCTGAAATGATGTCTATGTAATGGAGAAGCAAAGGCTTCTTGTACAACTTAGATGTTGTTTAATTAAATGCATTAGCATCACCCCTGATGTGGAACAAAGGATAGAACTGGAAGAAAATGTCAGAAAGTAAGTAGACAGGCTTTGAGGATAAAATTTAACCTTAGAGATTTAAGAAAGGGCAATGTTGAAATTCTGGGAAAGTAGATATTGAGTTTGATGTACAGTTAAGAGTCCTCATGGATTTCTATTTGCAAACTTCATGCAGAGACCTTTATTTAAAGGCAAACCACTGTGTTTTGTTGTTTTAAACGTTACAGAGTTATGGACTTAAAACCACACCTGGTGTATATTTCAGATTTTAAGTGTTGCTCCAAAGCCCTGATGTGAAGGCTTGATTCCTGGAGTGGGGATCTTGGGAGGTGGACTCCAGCAGAAAGCCCCCGGTTTCTGGAGTGTACCCAGGAAAGGGACAGCATAAGCTCTGGCCCCTCCCCATCTGTCATTATTAGAGCCACAAGGTGGGATGTTCCAAAGTTCCAACCGAAACTTCCTTGCCACAGAAACTGAGGAACTGTGCAAGTTAATTACCAACCAGAACTCCTGAAATCATGACCAAAATAAACATTTTTCTCTTCATAAGTTGATTACCTATAACAGAAAGGCGACTAACACATCTGAGCATTCGAAGTCCCTGACCACAGCCATATTCCTTGGTTGATGGGAACCGGAGATTGCACAGATGACTTCTGGCCTCATCCATTCCCACCTCCCCAGTCCACCTTAGAGCCAGGCAGGCATAAGACATTTAGATTAATCTGGAAGAAGAGTCAATCATGGTTAAGGAGAAGGGCAGATTTGTCTATCAGACACTATCAGCACATGGTAAGCTCGAGTTACAAGAGGCTGGTGGTAGTTCCCTGCAGGCTGGAACTGTAGCCACAGTGTGGGGGAGCTGCATCTTTGTTGTCTGTTCTGACCTTCACCATGTGAATACACTATCTTCAAAGCGATCTAACTTACTGGCCAACCCCTGGGGTGAACAATGAGATTCCCTGAAGACAGAAGGCCTTAGCTAATGTGGCTAGCAAATGACTCAGCTGGTATTGTAGTGACAGAGCCAATGGCCTTGCCCATGAAGTGTGTGGGAATGAATCACTATCAGCTTTCTTAAACAAAACAAAACAAAACAAAACAAAACAAAACAAAGCAAAGCAAAACAGCTTTATTGGAGTGTAATCTGCACACTTTAAGCTGTATCTCTGACCAGCCTGGAACTCACTGTGTAGACCAAATTAGCTTCAAATGCATAGAGATACACCTACCTGACTCTGATCCCCAAGTGCTAGGATTGAAGGTGTGAGCTGCCACACACTCCTGGTTAACATATCTTGCAGACCCATCAATGCTATAGAAAGTATCAGTCCTTCATGTTTTGCCTGTTATTACTTAATAGCAGTCTGCTGCACAGCTGTGCTCTACAGTGTTAGCCACTGATCACTCAATGGGGTTTTAATTCTAAGTTTTGGTTACTGGGAATAAAGCCATCTAGACCATTAGAACATATCTTTATTTGGGCAAAATTTTTCTCCTGTACAGGTTCCTAGAGTTGCTGGCTAGTGTGGAAAGTTAAGTTTTTAAGGGACATCATGGTGGGTGTGAGAGAGCTGTATTATTTTACATTCTTTACCAGAGATGTATGTAGATGCCAGTTTCTCTCCACATCTCCTCCCTCTCTCTTGTTAGTGTCTATCTTTTTAAATAGGCCACACAACTGGAAGTAGAGTGGTTTTTTATTGTGATTTTAATTTGCATTCTCCAATGATGACTAATGATATTGAGCAATTTGATATGTTTATTAGCCATTTATATTTCTTTTTTGATGAAACGTCTATCAAATTGTTTGCTCGTTTTATAATTGGGTTGTTTGTCTTCTTATAAGTTATGATACTTCATATATTCTGCATAAAGCCCTTTAATAAGTATATGATTTTGCAAATATTTTCTTTCATTATCTTAGCACTGTTTTTTATTTTGAAATAAAAAAGCTGTTTCAGTTTGATAAGTACAGTTCATCAGTTTTCCCCTTCCTTTCCTTTCTTACCCTTGCCTGGAGAGGTGGGGGTGCTTACTTTAGGTCCAGCATTTGGGAGCCAGAGGCAGGTAGATCCTTGTGAGTTGGGGCCAAAACAGGCTACATAGTGGGGTCCAGACTAATCACAGCTACACAGTGAAAACTTGCTTGAAAACAAAACAAAACAATACCCAAATAGCAACAACAAACACTTAGGAGTCTTGTTTGCTCAGCCTACAACATTGAAGATTTTCTCCTGTAAGTTTTCTTCACTCTTCAATGTGAATTATAATCCATGCCCTCCCCCAGAATACCTGGCCCAAATGGAAGGCTGTACTGATTAAGACTACATAATCTCTAATACCACTTCCATTTGAATCCTGAGTCACAGAAAACAATGGCTGGAACTGAGTCCTCTCGGCCAAGTGCGCATGTGGTAGGGACATGGGTCTGCATGTGAGAGAGACTTGGACATGAGAGTGAAGGGGGGGTGGAGGAGGAGAGGCCAGGCCTGGTACAGGCTGATCGCGTGTCCTTTTTCGGGTCAGCCAATCAGAATATGCTAGGAGCAGTAGCAAGTCGAACTGGCCATCTGGCTGCAGCCTAAAAATGAGAACCAACTATTTTAATCTGCTGTCTCCGCTCTAGGCATCTCACACAGTACATCTGCACACTCAATAAATAAAAATCAATTAGAAGTCTGCGCCTCCTCACAAGGCTGTGTTCATTTGCTTATGGGGATGGCGTAGCACAGGTGGAAGGAAACAGAAGGACTGGAATGAATCAGGATGGACCGACATGCCAGCCAAGCCATCCTGAGGTGGTAGGACGGTTGAGGATTTCACACTGTCTAGAAGAAAGTTCCAAGAAGGCAGGAACCCTTCACAGTCTTCTCACCTATAGCCACCAGCCACACTAAAACATGTGCTGGCTATGAGACACCCTCTCTCAAAGCAAAGTTTTCACGGCCCCCTAAATCAGTAACAGGAGCTTTCATAAATAACCACCACAGGGATAATGTTCAAAAATTTGTTTTAACCACAAAATACTCCATTACCATATAATCCTGTGGCTGAGGAGATGGCTCAATGGGTGATGTGCTTGCTTTGAAAGCATGAGAACCCAGGTAAAAATCCAGGCACGGTCATGTGATCCATGACCTCCACAAAAGCAAACAGGCACATGCACCTGTGTGCATGTGTGCACACATACGTATGCATCCGCCCCACACATCAGTTACCTTAACATATAATCTTTGTAAACACTTGCTGCAAATATAATGCAAGATGTCTTTTGTCTTCTACACAGTCTCAAAGCTCACTTTCTTTTAGAAAAAAAGGTGGTGTGTGTGTGTCTGTGTGTGTATGTGTGTGTGTATGAATGCATATACACACATGCCACATGTGGAGGTCAGTAGATAATTTATAATACTTAGATGTTTCTTGTGGATCCAAGAATTTGACTCTGGCCATGCAGCTTGGAGGCCAGAATCCTGACCCACTGAGCCATTGTGCCAGCCTCCGGGTTCACTTCTTCCACCTTCGCAGCAACAACCCTTAATTTTCCAATTTCTTTGTATCCTTAGACATGTCTGCCTAGAACTTAGGGGTTTCTAAGTACATAGCATTGGACTAAAATGTCTGACTTTGCAAGCTGCTTTTCACATTCTTTAATGTGTCTTCATTTACCAGCACATAGTGACCACCCCATTCTGGTGGCCTGAACATGCCACCTTGAAATGGTTGGGGGTATATATAAACTGCACTTAGATGACAAAGGCTTATAGCTTATCTCCACCTGAGCAAGCCCTTTAGACTTTCTGTACTTCAGCCTCTGGTTCTCTAAAATAGGATAATGATCACATCTGCCCCTCAAGGATTTATGCGCATTAAAGGGTTAATTCATGAGAGAAACAACAGGATCTGTTATCTCATAAATGGTCTAGAAATGCTATCTCCTTGCACATTTTAATGGTTGTGCAATATGTCTGTAGTATAGTTTATTTTCACAATTATGTACATTTAGATGGCCAGCAACGCTTTGTAATGATTAATAATGAACACCTCGGTGAAAGCCCCTAAACAATCTTCTGCATGTTCCCACACCCACGCCTGCCTTCCATGGGATAGCTACAAAGAAGCTGAATTCCACGGCTGTATGGAGCGTGCCTTCTCGACGCAGCAGCAGAACCAACTGGCATCTGATTTATATTCCTGCCCATGAACCTGAGTGCCCACTTCTCTACACTCTTGCCATCAATTAGTGTTTTAAATGTTCGTGCCACTAAAAAAATGAAACATGATCCTTCTTTAATGTTTTAATTTGAGCCTCTCTAATTACTAATGGGAACAAAAGCATTTCCACATTTTTATTGGTCATTGAGGTTTTCTCCTGGATGAATTCCCTCGTTGTAACCTTTGGCGATTTCTATATTGAGCATTTTGCTGGGGACGATGTATATAGCCTGCATGCTAATACCTAGTTTGTAACACGTGTAGTACTGATATCTTCCCTCTGGTCTAGACAGTGATTTATTACAGTAATTCGAGGAAAGCATAGCCCACCCTCAGGTGGACTATGATGGTTGGGGTCTCAGGAGAATTAGGGCACAAAAATCATCTGATCTTGTTAGGATCACAGCTCTGAAAGACAAAAAGATGACAGGGACGAGCAGGGGATACAGCCCAGAGAGACCTGGTATACCAGATACTATTTAGCTTCTCCTACCAGAGACAGAGATAATTCCAGGAGGTTCTGCATTTTGTTAATCTGGCCTTTTTGTGGATGTCCTGAATTATGGCTACTTGTTAAGTACAGGTCCATGAGAAATCCTGGAGTTCCATAGGCCTTTGGGGAGAAGCACAGTCTCTCTCTCTCTCTCTCTCTCTCTCTCTGTGTGTGTGTGTGTGTGTGTGTGTGTGTGTATAGGGGGATATCACTCATAGTAGCAGGATCTCTCTTTGATGATTAGAAATATAGATTTTCCATCCTATCCAAGACTAAAGGACTCAAATCTGTATTGTAGCACGACCCCAGGTGATTTGTATGTATGCTGTATTTAACAAAAAGATTTATTGTTGTTTATTTAGAATACATCTCTCCTCTGTGAGAGAGAGAGAGAGAGAGAGAGAGAGGGAGAGAGAGAGAGAGAAAGAGAGAGAGAGAGAGAGAGAGAGAAAAGGACAGAGAGAGCAGAGACAGAGAAACAGGGAAGAGAGGGATATATATATATATATATATATATATATATATATATAGAGAGAGAGAGAGAGAGAGAGAGAGAGATGGAGTGGGGAGAACGGTTTGGGGAGTCAGTTCTCTTTTACTGAGATGCTTCTGAGGCAGGATCTTTCTTGTCAACCCTGCCATTGCGCTGCTGATACAATTTATTCTTGACAGGTATTTTGTTACAGCAACTAGAAAAGTAACACACACAAAGATTATGAAAAAGAAAGTTACAGAAGGAACTGGACAAAGGATGTCACCTCCTTCTCCAGCAAGTCATGGTGCATCTATGTCCTGTGGGTTCGCCACTCTCCACACGGGCAAAAACTACTCCCCAAGTTTTCAGCATGTGGCCCCTGACCGTGCTTATGGTGTAAGATCCTCTCACTCCCCAGCCTTGAAGTTAAAGTGGGAAGCAGTTTGGAACAGAGGGGAAAGGGCAGCTGGTGAGCAAGAGTCCCTGTGGCGTGGAGATTCCTAGCCAAGTGTTTTAACAATTGGGGGCTTAGAGAGTTGGTGGGTCCTTGTGGAATCAAAAGAAAAATTGGATTTGAAGGTATTTGTTGTTTGTTTCACTGTTCATTAGTGAAGACTCAGTTCACCAGCCCTTATTTACTGTGTGGCCTCTTCGAGCAGAGTGTGGCCTTTATGGAAGCATAGTAGAAAACTGCTGCCTTCTAGGTCAAAGCCTGTGACTCCTTCCTAGATAGGACTAGGAAGAAGGCACTTTCACCACAGAATGCCTTGCATACCCTTGTCTCTGTCAGTCACAAAGTAAAAACGTCTTTATCCTCAGCAGATCTTTTAGAACAGTACCTGATTCCTTCAGAAAAGTACATTTTTAAGCAAGAGTGGATGTTGGACACTCACTACATGGTCCCATGAGACTCCCTTGAGCCACTGGACATTCCCGCTTCCCTTGGACTGCGTGAGGCCATTTCCCATCAGACACCCAGGACAAGTGTTGTGATTGTATCCATTGTACAACTGAGCGCAGATGCTCAATCACATTTAAAGAAGTAGGAAGTGTTACCTTGCTGGTCATGACCAGTGGATGACATCCAGTAAGGCTCGATAAGAGACTGAATGCAGTTCACACCCAGTATTGGAACCACACGGCAGCATGTGTGTTAAATGAGGTCCTTAGAAGCCATGGAGGCAGAAGAATTGAGATGACGAGATTTTGCTTTGCAGATTAGGATTTCGAGGCCTGGTGAGCCCTCACACACAATGTAGGTCTGCTCGCTTGGGCAGGTATGGTAATTGGAGCTTGGTAAAGAAAAATCTGGGCTTCACTCCTGTTATGGATTCACTGGGTGTAGGGTGGGGCCTGAGACTTTGCATTCCTGTGAGTTCCCAGGGGATACAGAGGCTGCTGGTAGGGCTGCACTTCGAGAGTCTCTAGCCCCGGGGTTGAGAACAAGAGAGCTAAAATGAAGCTTGCACGTGCCCTATGACTGGATAGCTGTACGGCCTTGCAGAAGGCTTTCTTAAAGTTTATTTTCTATTTTTGGTGTATTATGCGTGTTTACTATATCTACGTCATTTCCTCTTCTCTCCACACAACTCCTCCAGTGTTACTCCCTCCTCCTCCTTCTTGAATCCATGACTTCCTCTTCTCTAATTATCACTGTACACACACACACACACACACACACACACACACACACATACACGCGCGCGCGTGCACGCGCACGCACTTAAATAATCACTTTAAAAACTGCTGGAAAAAACTGTAAAGGTCATTAATAATACCATCATCACTGCAGTCTTCTTGTTTGTTTTGTTTGTGTGGAGGTTGGGTCTTATGATGTAGCTCAGGCTGGCCTTGGGTTTTCCATTCTCCTGTCTCAGCTTCTTGAATGCTGAATTACAATACCTGTATCCCCAAAACTCAGCTCACAGAGTTTCAGTCTTATACAGCTCCCCATATCTCTTAGTGTTTCTGTATGAAAGACAAACCTTTAGGTGCTATGTCCTAGGTGTGCTATGAGGATAAACTGACTTATACTTTATAAAAATTTTAGCAATGACTCTTATAAGAGTCAGGGCTCATCATCACCACATTCTTTGCTCTTAACCATGTATTACACTAATTCTTTTACACTTGTTATGCAAGTCAATTCTCAGTCACCCTGCAAGGTAGAAAACACGATCAATTTTAGAAACACCAACACAAAGCATGATTACTTGGGGTTAAGATCTAAATGAGGATCCACTCATTCTAAAATGCACTGCCCCTTGTTGCCACACCACCCTCAGGAACAACAGCCCACCTCAGAAGTGATGGAGGCTTCCCAGGCTAGAGATTGGGGAGCTAAGAGAGTGACTTTGATTTGAAAAACATGCCTTTGAAAAAAAAAATCACTCGTTGATGTACAAAACAGATAGGAGCTTGACAGCAGCACAACATGCTTCATCTTCTTAGGCAATAAAGAACAATACCAGCTTGTAAAAGTTCACAGAGAAACAATGGGGCAGCCTCAAGCATCCCCCGCTCTTTCTGAGTCACCTGGTACACTAGACAGGTCTTAACTCCGTTTATTCATCTTGTTCACTTTTTGAGTCACTCACCATCTGTCCGTACAACCAGCCACCAGAATGTCCAAGATGGAGCTATAATAACACGATAGCGGAATGTGTGATGCCACACCATCGAACTCAGATGCCCCCAAAGGAAGAAGAACGGGAGATCTAGGCACCAGCCTTAAATTCACGGGAGCTAGCGACAAGATGAAGATTATTCTTCTTTTTGTAAATACAGAGGTATCTATTATGTTTAACTGGCACTAAATGTCAAGAAGTGCTCCTAGATGACTTTCAAGGTTACAGAGGAGAGCCAGATATTTACAGAGGCAGGAACCACAGGTTTGACCTGGGAGTCAATACCTTCCAACCATTGTGTGTGGCTAATGTTCACAAAGCAGCAGCCTCCAGCAGTAGAAACTCAATTTTTTATTACCTGAAGGCAAAAAATAAACATAAACAGGTGCTCTTGAATGCTCAATTGTGCTGTCTGACATCCAGACAAAATCGCTGTCTACCTCAGCTTCCAGTGAGAGGAAGGCAATTTTAACCCACTTTCCTTTTATCTCTGGCTCCCTTTAAAACTAGAAATAAAATCATTTAGGATAACAGAGCATATGTACAGAACGTGGCTCAGCCAGAAGTGTCCCTTGGCTCTCTGGCCTTCGACCAGTTTTCCTGGGAGGATTTATTCATAGCTATTCTTATTTGAATTCGTCTGGTTGTTCCAGCATGAGGGTTAATTCTCTGAGAATAAGCCTGCTGGGGTGTGTTTGGGTCTCTTGTTTGTTTATTTGTTTTCATGTGTACAGAGGCTACAAATGGGTAGTGTCATGCTTTGTCTAAGTGAGAGGCTCAGGCTGGTTTGTCAGGGGAGCTAGAGGATTTGGGTAGGGGTTGTGCAGGGAGCAAAGTACACTGTAGAAACATACTCACCCGAATACCCTCTCCTGCCCAGCCACATATTGTGAGCTTAATATGAATGTCAATATTCTAAACTTCCAGCCTGTGAGGAGTTTGGAAAGGAGACCTTCAGAAGTCCCAGGGAGTGTGGAAGGCAAGCAGAAAGCAGAGCTCTGAGGCTCGGGGCTTCCAGACTCTCCAGCTTACGGCACCTTACTCAAATCCCACACCCAGGTGATGGGAGCCCTTTGCTCACAGTCATCTGCTGCCACGCAACCATAGGGAACTCATGGAAGACTATTGACATTCTACCTCAGTGTCTGAGCTCTTCAGTCCTATTGTGAGGAGGGGATTCACTCCAGTCTACCTGGACTCTTCTCAGCCATGAATAGCCTGTTCCAGAACCAGAACCACACCTCTCCCTATTCACCTCCGCTACTGTGGCCCCTGTGTCCCAGCCCAGGCAGACCAACCTGTTGCCTTCATAGCTGAAGAACTCACACTTGGAAACATGTGATCTGTCAGTCTCAGAAGACTGTGACAGATGGGACAGATGGAGTTGACATACTGTCAGGCTTCCTCTATGAGTTGTCTTGTTTTATCATACAAGAGAAAACTAAGATAAGCCTCTTATCTATGAGATGAAGGGGAAGATGCCACCAGTGTCAGCCTCTAATTTCCCAAGGTTTTATAATTTTAAAATTGTGATATACTTTTGTATCTCAAAAGTCCAGACAGATCTGACATAATTGTTTGCACACATTTCAATATATGGTACACCATGTGGACCTGACTATTCCAGGACAGCTGGAGCGCCCTTTGCTCTGGATGGGTTAGGGTATTCTGTCCTGAACCCATAACTTCAATGGGAGTAGAAAAAGAATTGTAATCATGCTGAACTGGATGACCAAGAATTATTGTCAAGTGGTACTGGATAACCAGGAATCTTTGTCTTGCTCTGGATAGATATAGAGTATGCTCTCCCAAGAAAACCCTGGCAAGACAAGCTCTCTCTTCCTCTCTGACCATATCTCCACTCTCTGTGTGGTATGCATACGAATTCATGTGTATGTCAAGGCCACATCAGGACACTGAATGTCTGCCTCTGCTGTTCTTGTTTATATCTTCAGGGTCTCTTACTGATCTGCAAACTCACCATTCTAGCTATATTTCATTGTTTTAATGTTTGCCAAGTCAGGGGTTGTTTGAACCTGTAGCAAATACAATTTTCATCAAATGTAATGTCCAATGTTCTAGTGTAGTGCATAGTGGCGATTGCTATTCTCCCTGTCAAGAAACAGCTGAGGGAAAGAGATGCGACCCAAAAGGGTCTGCAGAACTTGCTATAGTGTGAGGTAAAAGTTCTCTCTTAAAGCAGGTAAGGTAAAAATAATCCCTCAAGGGAGTACTGTACAAAGAGGGGTTTGTTAGATCAAAGCAAACAAGTAAACAAACAAATCCCCAAACCAAAGAACCCAAATTAACAAAACCCAAATAAATAAAAAACCAAATAAAAAAACCAAATAAATAAAACTTTAATGAAATAGACTTTTTAAAACTAACAAAAACTACCTTACTCACTGGAGTTGTACTTGTTAAACAGCTCTAGTTCCTGGCAATTCTCTATGAAATAAGGATGCAATCAAAATACACATAGCATAGGGTTATTTTTTCAAATTGTTACTTTTTCATTTTATGATTTTAAATTAATTTTATTGGCATGCAAAGTAATGGGTTTATTGTGTCATTTTTATACAGATGTGTCAGTGTAGTTTGTTCTAATTAGTCTCCTCTGCTACCCTCTCCCCTGATCTTCCCCCAACCCCTCTGTCTTTTCTCTTCCCAGACAGTATCCCCTCTGCTTTCATGGTACATGTGCTCCACTACCTTTTCTTCTTCACTCCAAGAGCTCTTCTTCCCCTGGCATGATCTCCATTCTAGTTACACACACACACACACACACACACACACACACACACACACACTCACATCCACACAGTTTTAAGTTTAGAGTCTTCATGTGCACATGAGGATGGTTGGGAGAAGTCTGTGACACAGGCATCATGGTAGACTGGTCTATATATTCTCCAAGAATACAGAACTTTCTGAATTGTCATGGAACTTTGGGACAAAAAAATTCCAAGTGTCCCCCAAAAGCCCCTAGGTTTACCATTGAAAAATATTCACCCTAGTGACTAGAATGACTGCACACCTAGTCCTAAGTAGACATTGGAATATCACTAAAAAGCTTAGCCCTCAGTAAGCAATAGGCCAAAGTGAGGTTTGGAAATCTCTTCACACCTGGCTTTGAATCTTACTCTGGTCACTTCCTGGCTATGTGGTCCCTATCGGGTGATTTGTTCAGAGCCCCCTGCTGTGGAGAGATGGGGAGACTTCTATTATCCTGCTCATCCCAGGGTCCCTGTAAACACAGGGAGGATGATGGGTGTGGTATAGACTCAGTGAACAAGTCTGAGGACTATGAACTTAAATGTGTTTGGGACGTTGGGGGAATGGTGAATATGAATGGATTCAAACACAGTATAAAACTTGTAAAGAGCTATTAACTAAATATGGTGATACACTAAAGTACAGAAGCCTCTTGTGGTCTTAGAAGCAGCAAGTGTAGGGTCTCCTGTATTCAAAACTTTTGGTATACTCTTAAATCTCCAAGTCCTTTTGCAAAGTCCTGCAAGGCATCAAGATCAAGTGAAGCCAGGTTTTTTTTTTTTTTTTTTTTTTTTTTTTCTGTTTACTGGCTTCCTTAATCTCGCCTTGATCAGCCCATGTTATGTAGTAAGAAACAAAACGTGTTGTTTTCAATTGACTTCCTGTTGTCAGAGACCACTTTGGCCTACATTCTGCCAGGAGCTCAGCCTGAAACTCCAGTGTTTGTCACTTCCCTCTCCTCTCACGAGTTACCAGACTCAGTATGGGTGTGTGGGGGGAATCTTTTCATGAAGACATATTTGAAGTTCTTGAGTCCTCCTAGTCAGAGCTAGAGCTACAGTTCAGCACTGAGGAGCGGGTACTGATGAACTAAAGAACCTGAGTTTGTTTCTCAGCATGGAAGCCAAGGGGCTCACGGCCACCTGTAACTTCTGCTCAGGAAAATTCCATATCTGTGGCCTCTGCAGGTATCTCCATGCATGCACACACTGCTTTCAACATACATATAACAAAAATTAAACAATCTTTTACAAAAAGACTTTATAGTCAAAGTTAGTTGGCTAGAGATTTGTAGGCATATGCAAGACCCTGGGTTTCAGACTCAGCACCACAAAAGATGGGTGCGTGGCAAGGGAGGTAAGTGGAAGAGGAGGAGGGGGAGGAAGAGAGAAAGGAGGAGGAATAAAAGGAGAGAGGGGAAGAAAGGGAAGGAAAAAGTGAAAGGAGAGAAGAGAGGAAAAGAAAGAGAAGAGGAGGAGTAAAGAAGAAAGAAGAGGGAGGAGGGGAGGAGGTAGAGGAAGAAAGGGAGGGAAAAAAGAGGGAGGCAGCCAACCTCTAAAATTAGCTCTCAAATTTCCGTTAGAGTATAGATTTGAGCTGGGGAGTCATCACACTGATGTGCTATAGTTAACACCGAAGGGTAATTTGGTATATGACACATCTACTATTCTGTAAGAAACTACATTAACTAAGATTTATCTCCAAGTTTTCTTACTCTGGGCATGGAGCAAGTATCTGTCCGCATACTGGAAGCACTATTTTCTCACCTCTCTGAGTGGTCAACATGCCTTAGCTTCATGGTTGCACTAGTGGATGCATCTCTGACCCAATGGTCCATTGAAGACAGAGGGAACATGAATTAGTCAGTTACTCAATACCTATTGCATTTTAGTTACCCATACAGGCTCTAGCATATGATATTGAGCCAGTAGTCTTAGTCTTATTACTACGGTGGGTGAATATTGGTGACAGTCTGGTTAGGCAGTGGTGCCAGGTGTTAGGTTGGGGTAGCTCTGGTCTAGATGTCAGTATGACATATTTGATATATTTTACAGGTATGACAATGTCTATGACTGCTTCCTTCTATGCAGAAATCACACTTGGTGGTCTCAGTGACCTCGTTTAACCAGGTGAAGAAGACTTTAAGAATAAAACTTGAGAGTTCTGCAGAGGAAGAGACATTCTGCCTCCATACAACGACACAGAGATGCTGCCTAGGTTTCCAGACTGCTAGAGTGCCCTAAAAACTACAAACTTGACAAACCTGTCAACCATACTAGTCACGTAAGTCAGTTCCTTAAAGCAAATCTGGGTGTAGAGTTTCAAAATAAAGATTGAGAATAAATCCTGAGTCTGTAGTCTGAGTATCTTTGCAAATATGGCGTAATTAAAGAGATGGGAAATAATCCAAGATTAACTTTCATAGTGATGGAGAAATCAAGAATTCTGGCCTGTATACACCTGTTGGAGAGACTTGAAGGCTATGCTTGCTTGAAGGAGCTGTGCAGCTTTGTGAATGAATGCCTGCCCTGTAGGACTGCCTGGCTCCTTATCCGTGGGTCTGAATTATGCAACACTACCTTGATTTCTGGCGATCATGTAGACACAGAGCCAGCAAGTTGGTGGTATCTATTGAATGTTGTTACTAATCTCAGCCTAATAAAATATCCACATAAAGGGGGGTCCTCGCCTTCATAGCTGCTCAAATATTGAAGCAGATAGCTTAGGGAAAGTGATGTTTCTCTTCAGACCCCCACTTTAGGAATTTGTCCATATGATTTTGCAGTAGTAGAAACTCTCAATAAGAGTGATTATTTAACAACTAATTCTGAAGTGAAAAGAGAAGCTGCCCCACCCACCACCCAAATGCTTCCATAGGCTCAGATATTCAAACAAGTGTTTTCCAATCAGAGGTGGTATTAGGGGAGGGTGTAGCCATCCCCAGTTGGCAGCTGAATATATAATCTCATAGCTTCCTGCTCTGGCTGCCTGTCACCAAGCCAATGCCTTCTTCTGTGCTGTTACATATAGGATCCTCCTTCTGGGATTGTAAGGTCAGATAAAATCTTCTTAAGTTGCCTGCAGTCATGGTATTTGATCACAGAAACAGAAGCATAACTAATATCCCACTGATGAATTGGATAATCAGTGATAGATTTACATAATGCAAACCTATCAGTGAGCAGTTGATTCCGAACTCATAAACAGTCAATGATCTAGATATCTGAAGAACTGTGATTGGAGCTCAGAGGTGGGTGGAGGGAAGATAAGCTGCCAAGGTATTATTCAACAGTTCCTTTCTACCACAAGCTAGATACAGCTTTCCTTGATCAGCTCATTCTAAGTGTCTGCCCCAAGAGAATTCCCAGAAAAGCAAGCTGGCTATCTAATCCAAAGCTTTGAGACAGAGAAGTTGAGCTTCTGCAAAAGTAAATAAATAAATAATAGCATCCATGGTCAATTGTCTTTTCCACATGCTTTAGAAACAAGAATAACATCAGCCACGCTGTCCCTTCCATGCCTGCTCTGGACAAAGAACTGTCACAGAGCTTGTGAATGAAACACAGCCAAGCCCATCACACGTCACAGGAGCCCAGCTCGCTCACGCTGCGGTTGCTTCGCAGGCACAGAGTGACAGTCAGCGTGGCTGTTATAGATGCCCACCACATGGCAGACCTGGAAATAAATGTTACGACAGCAGCCACGGGGCTGCAATAGAGCTGTTGTTAGGGCAGAGCTGAGCGCTGTGAAATGACCCAACATCCACTATCTAGAGAAGAACAGAAATCCGCGAGACCGTTTTGGAGTGGATGACTGGCAGAGCCAGCTGTGTCCAAAGTCAATCTCTGTAACTGATTCTTAAAAGCTGAAAGGGATCGTGTTCAAATGACTTCTAAACAAAAATCTAAACCAACTACAAGCCAGCCAGGGTTTCTAGAACCAAGGAGGGAAAGATAGATGCTTCTTGGGTGTGCTCTGTCCCACTGCCCAGGAACTAAGTATATGGTACCCACAAAATTGAGAACCAGATAGCAAGTACTCTGGCCTCAACTGCTCTCCCAGAGAGGAAGGCTAGTGAGTCCCTTCCTCTGCTCAGCTGCTGTTGTTTCCAAAGTGTTTTTGTTTGAATTGTTTTGCAGTGTGGGAATCAAACCCACATATGCACAGGGCTCCTGTGCACACCCCAGTGTTAGCAAGAAAAATGGTATAGAAACTGTTTGGATTACTCTATGCTGTGACAAAGCAGTTGACAAGAAACAACCTATTGAAGTATTGACTTAGACCAGTGACAGTTTGAGAGTTGTAGCCCCTCATGAAGGGGAAGGTGACAACAAGAGTGTGAGACATCTGGACACTTGTTATTCTAATAAAAAAAATCAAAGCACAGACAGGAAGTGGAGGCTGTCCCCAAACCCATTTCCAGTGACCCACTTCCTTCCATGAGGTTCCCCCCATCTCCTAAAGGTTGGACAATTATCTCCAACAGTGCCACCAGCTGGCAACCAAGTAACAAAGACTCAGACCTGTGGAAAACACTGCATATTAAAACCCCAACACTGGGCATGGAGGTGTGTGCCTTTAACTCTAGTGCTAGAGAGGCCAAAGCAGCAGGATCAAGAGGTTGAGGCTAGCCTGGATAAAATGGTGACTTCAGCTTATTTATGAGCATTATGTGTTTGTGATGTGTGCATGAATGTTCACGTGTGTATGCATGCATGCATGCATGCAGGTGCTTGTGTTTGTGTAGGCCAGAGGCTCAGGAGTCTTCCTTGATCTGTCTCCACCCTGTTCCCAGAGCTCACTAGCATGGCTTCTCTATCTAGCCAGCCTGTTCTGGAGCCCATTTCTACCTTCTGAGTGCTAGAATTGTAGGCAAGGTGCCATGATTTCTACTTATGCATTGGTTTCTGCATGTCAGAACTCGTCATCCCCCAGCCTTTGAGTTTTTCCTTTAAGGTCAACAACTGTACTGTGTCAAAATGAAGCAACATAGTTTTAGCCAAATGCCTAATTCTTCATTCTTATTGTCAACTGGGTCATGACCTTGGACTCAAAGGCAGCTGCCCTTGCAGTGTGGTTAAGTTGTGCAGTGCTCCTGGTTTTCAGGATAAAGCTGCATCCTCCATCATAGTACATCTTACTAAATGTCCACCCAGTCATCTCACAGACACAGAAGTTTAAGAAAGTTTCTTTTCTGACCATTCCTCTGGTGTCATGCTTAATTCTGTCACCTTGACACCATTGTTGACTCCTTTAGGAAACTGTGTTAAGAAGAGCGAAAGCGTGTCAACAGGCTGTGCGGAGGGTGAGTGTACTCCGTCGACGGCATTAAACTTTCATGCATGTGTTTATCTATTATACATGTACAAGCCAGCAAGCCTGTATTAGAAATAATCTGCAGAAGCAATAAATTAATGCTAGATTTAATATTTCCTTACATGCTCAACAAACTGCTCCATGTCTGTGACCCAAATTCCCTGGTTGCAGGTTACCAAGCCCTCTTGGGCCCCAGTGCCCAGTCCTCCCCAGGCTAGAGCAGACTGTGTCCTTTGTGGCTTTAAAAACCACCTCAATTTGCATGAAGATCCTCAGCCTTCTGAGTTATCTTTGTTTCTCCCTAGACTGTAAAGGTGGAGTGGTGGGGGCTTAAAGAATCCTCTTAAATAATTAACTGGAGTAAACAGAGTAACAGCTTGAAGAGTAAGTTTCCCCCTCCTCCCCTTGGGGGAAAATAGCAAATTCCTAAAGATAATAAATTAGATTGAAAGGGGCAGGCAGGCACTCTGAAAGGGTAGAGTAGGGTGGGAGGCAGGCCAAGTGAGGTAGTCTCTCTCTCTCTCTTTCTGCTCTCCAGGAACATGCAGACTTCTCTCTAGCTAAGACTGGGCCCCTAATGGTTCCTCTGCTCTTCCATTTCACCTCTTTTATAATCTGACTTTTTACCCTCAATCCTTTTCCTCTCTTCTTCCCTTTCTCTCTCCCTCCCAAGCTTTTTATTGGTCTTTTCCCATTTAAAAATGTACTTGCTTTTAAAATTGATTCCTAAGATTACATATATTTATGCATTATCATGAGATGTTTCCTTGTATAATGTTCAAACCAGATTTATCTTCTAAACAGAAAGGTTCTTGTGATCTCCATCAACATAGCATTAGGAAGGAAGAAAAAGGATGTTGCAGCTGGGGGTACAGCTCTGTGGTGGAGTCTGACTTGCATGCAAGCCCCAGTATCAAGAAATAAAGCAAGCAAACAACGAAAATTTAAAAAAATACACAGCTGACCTGCTCTAGGAGATATGACACAAGAAAGGTGGCATAACGTGTGTGTGTGTGTGTGTGTGTGTGTGTGTGTGTGTTCCCACCCACGTGTAGGGGAAAATAGAGTCACCCTTCTCAAAAGTGTTCATTGAGAGACTAAAGAATCTAAGGCATAGGCATTTCCTGAGGCATCATGCTGTTCTTTTCACCCACTAATAGTCTGAACATGCTTTTTCAGAAAGATGTACAAACAAACAAACAAACAAACAAAAAGAACAAAAAACCAAAAACCACAGGGACAATTTAAACAGCATTGAGGCAAGACACAATTCTGAGATAGCCAGGATTGTTTTTACCTTTGGAAGCAAAATGAATTAGCCACTCAAGAAGCTCATAACCCAAGATTTTCTTCACTCCTCTCAGATGTGGCTACAACTCTCCTGGGACTTTGTAATTCTGCAAAGCAATGGAGCACAGTGTTCCGGTGAGTGTTATGTTGCTTGACACAAACCTAGAGTCTTCTGAGAAGAGGAAATGTTAGTTGAGAAAATACCTTCACTGGCATTGTGACTGGCCTGTGAACAAGTTCACGGGCATTTTCTTCATTATTGATTGATTGATTGATTGATTGATTGATTGATATGGGAGTGGCCCAACCCACTGCAGGCAGTGCCACCCCTAGGAGCTATAAGTAAAGTAACTGACTGGGAGTCTGAAAGCTAGCTTCTGCTTCAGTTCTAGGTTTCTTCCTTGGATTCTCCTCATGACAACTGTAATCTGCAAACCAAATAAAACCTTTTCTCTCATGTTGCTTTTATTTATGGTGTTTATCACAGCAACAGAAGTAACTAATACATACCTTGAGCTTTCAAGATGCATGCTTCATGGCTCTGGGTATAATTCAGTGTCAGAGTGTTAGTCTAGTGCAAGACTATTTCCAGAACCACGGATGTGTGTGTGGACATGTGTGTTCTAGTGTTACACACCTGTAATTTTAGCTCTCAAGAGATAGCTTGCTTTATTTCTTCCCATTCTAGAATCCTCTGTGCATTCATCTGTCCCTGAGAACACGTGTGCACAGAACAAACCAGGACAATGATGTAGAACTAAAGGAACAGAGGGGGTGTACTCACGGAAGTGCCTGTGCAGAGAGAACTGACGCTTCCTGAAAGATGGAACAGAAGCTGGCCAGGCTCACACTCAAAGCATGGTGGAGCAGGGGAGGTGGGGGGGGGGCAGTGTCAAGCCTAGAAACTCCTCAGCAGGTACTTCATTTTATCTTCTGCTTGGCCTCAACCTCCAGAGGGACTTCAGATCATCTGGGAGACCTGTTAAATGAGATGAAGCACAGGTATGGAGTGGTAGGAGGTGGCCCCTAAAATTCTATTGACCATTATTAAGCACCTACATATTTTGTCTCGGTGTAAAACACAGAGCTACGACTCGCTTTAAAAGAGTTCTCAGCTTTTGCTCCTTTAGCCATCTTGTCTCTCTGGTAGCAGAGAAGGCAGAGGTGAACCACAGAAGGAGAAATGAAACCTCAAGGAAGACATGTGAGCACAATCCTCTTTGGCCCAGGAACTCCCCTCTGCAAGGGAATGGGGTGTCAGCAGTGATCTCCCCACGGTCAAGGTAAAGGAGGAGCAGTCACCTCATCAGGTGGGAGTAGTGGGGGCAGGGTGGGAAGCTGGGATCTGAGAACTCAGAAGGGCTTGCCATTGTGATCTGTTGATTTGAACAAAGTTTTCTCTTTTTGAAACGTTTTATTGATTCTTTGTGAATTTCACATCATGCACCCCAATCCCACTCATCTCCCACCCCTTCCTACCCACCCTATGCCCTTTCACCCTCCCTTACCCAGAGAAAATAAAAAATAAAAATAAATAATCAACAGCAACAGCAAAACAGTTCAGCTCATCATGAAGGCTGTAGTGTGTCAGTGTGCCCCACACTACATTCCCTTCTGTGCAGACATCTTTACTTGCAAATGTTCATTGCAATGAGTCATTGGTCTGGTTAAAGCCTTTGGCCTCTGCTACACTATCAATGGTGGATTCTCAGTGGGACACCTCTAGAATATCCCGTTGTTTCCCTGTGTTGTGGAGATCGTGCAGCTTTGTATCTGCAAGAATGACCCCCGCCACACACTCCAGAGGTTCACAGATGAGGTAGATGTTGGGGTGGGCCTACTCAAAGCTTTTGATCTGGACCTGTGTGCTAGCTGTGCTAGTCAGCCCTCCAGCTGTCTTAGAACCCCACTACCAGAGTGAGCTCTCCAGCATTACCCTGGCTAGCTCACCCAGTGTTGAAGCCAGCAAGGGACAGGGGCAGTTCTCCCACTCTCATGCCCTCTGGGCCAGTTCACCAGAGCTCATGACACCAAGGCCAGCTCCACAGTACTGCCTAGTGAGTTGAGGGGCCAGGCCTCCCAAGTGCTGCAGCCAGTGAGGGGAGGGGCCAGCTCTGCATGGGCCTTGGACACCAACACGATCTCAGGAGGCAGCCCACACCAGGAACATCTGCATGGCCTTTAACAGTAATATGAGCCACAGACATTGACACAGACACACGCCCCCCTGCCTGCCCCTGCTGCATGGACATGGACCTAGATGTGGCCTTACCCATAGCCTGGGTAGGAATTTTAGCATGGCCTATAGTGGCAAGTCAGGTGGCTCTCCTCAGACCTCTCCACCCGCACAGCTCCAGGTCTGCCTCTCTTTATAGTGCTCAAACTATTGACTTTTCCTTCTTTCCCATCATCACATACTTGTATATCATAGTGGTTCCCACTGGGGATGGCAACCCGGCCGGTGGGACTGTGGGTGTCTCCCACCCACCTGCACTGCATGGGTATTTGTGTGGTATGTGTTCACATGTTTGCATGTATGTATATACATTTATGTGTGGATGCTAGAGAATTGTGTCTACCATCTTCATCCATCCCTCCCGACATTATTCCCTGACCTGGGGACTGTTGCTGAATCCCAAGTCCCAGGGTCCTGGATTACATGCAGTTTGCTATACATGCCAGGTTTTCATGGGTTCTAGAGATGAAAACTCTGGTCATACTTGTATGACAGTTGTTTTACCCACTGAGCTATCTCCCCAGTCTTGAAAATTTTCATTTTCTAAACATTTCTACCAGTGGGGGGATTTTTCTTTTACTGGTTTAAATGTGAAGGAAAGAGACATATACTTTTTTAAGTAACAAGTTTTTAAATCTTGATTTCATTTTTAGCAATTGGATGATCCCCCAAATTGCATCATTAAAATTGGTGAGAACTGCATATATAATTCTTTTTTTCTTGGATATATTCTTTATTTACATTTCTAATGCTTTCCCCTTCCCAGGTCTCCACTTCAGAACCTCCCCTATCCCATACCCCTCCCCCTGCCCCTCTATGAGGTGCTCCCCAAGCCCCACTCCTGTTCTCACTCTCTGACATTACCCTACACTGGGGCATCGAACACCCTCAGGCCTAAGGGCCTCTCCTCCCACTGATGTCCAACAAGGCCTTCCTCTGCCACATATGGGGCCAGTGCCATGCATCCCTCCATGTGTACTCTTTGGTTGGTGGTCCAGTCCCCAGCAGCATTGTGGGGTCTGGCCTGTTGACACTGTTGCTCCCTCCATGGGGCTGCAAACCCCCTCAGCTCCTTCAGTCCTTTCTCCAACTCCTCCTTCTGGGACCCCTGAGCTCAGTCCAATGGTTGGCTGTGAACTTCCGCCTCTGTATTTGTCAGACTCTGGCAGAGCCTCTCAGGAGACAGCCATATCAGGCTTCCATCAGCAAACACTTCCTGGAATCCATAATAACGTCCAGGTTTAGTGGCTGTATATGGGATGGATCCCCGGATGAGGAAGTCTCTGGATGGCCTTTCCTTCAGTCACTGCTCCACACTTTCCTTCTGTGAATATTTTATTCACCTTTCTAAAAAGCACTGAAGCATCCACATTTTTACTTTCCTTCTTAGGCTTCAAATTCAATTGAATTATGAAATATGTCTGCTATGAACTTAGTGGAGCATGTATCCTTATTACATGTTGGAGCATCTTCTGGGTATATGCCCAGGAGTGGTATAGCTGGGCCTTCAGGTAGAAATATATCCAATTTTCTGAGGATTGATTTCCAGAGTGGTTGTACCAGCTTGCAATCCCTCCAGCAATGGAGGAGTGTTCCTCTTTCTCCACATCCTTGCCAGCATCTGCTGTCACCTGAGTTTTTGATCTTAGCCATTCTGACTAGTGTGAGGTAGAATCTCAGTATTGTTTTGCTTTGCATTTTCCTGATGACTAAGGATGTTGTACATTTCTGTAGATGCTTCTCAGCCCTTCAAGTTTACTATGTTGAGAATTCTTTGTTTAGTTATGTACCCCATTTTTTATAGGGTTTTTTGATTCTCTGGAGTTTAACTTCTTTAGTTCTTTGCATATATTGGATATTAGCACTCTATCAGGTGTAGGATCAGTAAAGATCTTTCCCCAATCTGTTCATTGCAGTTTTATCCTATTGACCATGTCCTTTGCCTTACAGAAGCTTTGCAATTTTATGAGGTCCCATTTGTCAATTCTTAATCATAGAGCATAAGCCATTGGTGTTCTGTTCAGGAACTTTTCCTCTGTGCCCCTGTGTTCAAGAGTTTTCTCCACTTTCTTTTCTATTAGATTCAGTGTATCTGGTTTTATGTGGAGGTCCTTGGTCCATTTGGACTTGAGCTTTGTACAGGGAAATAATAATGGATCAATTTGCATTTTTCTACATGTTGACTGGCCCTTGGCCCAGCATCATTTGTTGAAAATGCTGTTTTTTTCCTACGGGAGAGTTTTAGCTCCTTTGTCAAAGATCAAGTGACCATAAGTGTATGGGTTCATTCCTGGGTTTTCAATTCTATTCCACTGATCTACCTGCCTGTCACTCCACCAATACCATGCAGTTTTTATCACTATTGCTCTGGAGTACACCTTGAGGACAGAAATGCTGATTCTCCCAGAAGTTCATTTGTTGTTGAGAATAGTTTTTGCTATCCTGGGTTTTTTTGTTATTGCAAATGAATATGAGAATTGCTCTTTATAACTCTATGAAGAATTGAGATAGAATTTTGACAGGGATTGCATTGAATCTGTAGATTGCTTTCAGCAAGATGGCTGTCTTTACTGTATTAATCCTGCTAATGCACGAGCATGAGAGATCTTTCCATCTTCTGAGGTCTTCTTTGATTTCTTTCTTCAGAGACTTGAAGTTCTTGTCATACAGATCTTTCACTTGTTTGGTTAGAGTCACACCAAGATACTTAATACTGTTTGTGGCTATTGTGAAGAGTGTCATTTCCCTAATTTCTTTCTCATCCTGTTTATCCTTTGAGTATAGGAAGGCTACTGATTTGTTTGAGTTAATTTTATATCCGGCCAATTTGCTGAAGTTGTTTATCAGCTGTAGGAGTTCTCTGATGGAGATTTTGGGGTCACTTAAGTATACCATCATATCATCTGGAAATAGTGACAGTTTGACTTCTTCCTTTCCAATTCGTATCCCTTTGACCTCCTTCTGTTATCTAATTGCTCTAACTAGAACTTCAAGTACTATATTGAATAGATATGGAGAGAGTCTTGTCTAGTCTGTGTCAGTACTCCCAAGAGACCAGTTCTCTCTGGGAGGTATTTAGGTATGGAGAGCTGTGGGACAGTGTCAGCTCTGGGGTGCAAACAGAAACCAGAAGGATCCGGTCTCCAGCTGTTCCTTGGTCCCTGTGTCCTGATGGTTCTAGGAGGGTCCCTCTTGGGCCAGGAATTGGAAGAGAAGTGGTGGTCTTACCTCTGCTCATAGGTGTGTAGACACTCCTGGGAGACCAGCTCTCTCCTGGTGGTATCTGTGTATGTAGCACTGTGGCCCACGATCAGTTCCAGGTACAGATGGAAACCAGAAGGTCTCCTGTTCTAGGTAGCTCCTCGGTTCCTGTGTCCTGTTTGTTCTGGAGGGACCCTGTGAGCAGCAGTGGTGGTTTTACCTGTGTTCACAGGCTTGTCTGTACTCCTTGGAGGCTAGCTCTCTCCCTGCACTATTTGAACATGGAGTCCTATAGCACAGGATCAGCTCCTGGTCACAAATATAATTCTTAATGCGACCAGTTTCCGTGTAACCTGAACTTTAGAACAGCTCTCCAAAGCCCACTGAAAATTAGCAGAAGATGTGTGGAAAGGCAGAAATAGTGCCTAGTCCTTCTAAGTGCTTCGTTTAGGGCCATGAGGAAGTCATGTTTCTTTTTCTATATGCTTCTCTTGCCTTCCAATTTATTTCTACTCTCCCTTCCTGGTGTGTCTCCAGCTGCTTTTGACAGATGGAGACAGACAGATAGGTAGTGACTAGTCAAAGATACCAGCCACACTTCCTTAGCTGCCGCGTCTCAGGCATAATCTTGCCTTTTTCTTGTCGAATCTCTGCCCACCTTCCTCCACAAGCCCCCACAACAAATATAAGTTTCTGATCACACCTCAACTCAAAATAGCCCACACACTCCTCATTCTAGCTTAGAACCATCTTTAGGAGCCCAGCAAGTCTATAGAGAGAAGTAAGTCACTAATTACACTGAGATAGAGGGGATCTATGAGGGATAGGGGAGGAAGACACAGTTCAGTGTTAGGACACCAGGAAGAACCAGGCTCCTCTGCAAGGTCAAAACTGACCGTGGACACTTTGAACATTGTCAAATGTTACAAATCAGGCTTTCTCCTCTACCTAGTCCTTCAGGAAGTAACTTAAAAATAAGTGTGTAGTGTGTAGTATGTAGTGTGTGTGTGTGTGTGTGTGTGTGTGTTCCCATGCACACTTGCTCATGTTGCACATATCCAAGTCAGCTGGAGGGAGTCAGTTCTCTTCTTCCATCTTGTTAGTTCTGGGGATTGACTTTAGGTCACTGGCCTGAAAGCAAGTGCTATCCTGCTGGCCTGAGAGCAGCCTCTTCAGCATTCACCTACAAGCTATTGCCATAAGATTTCTGGTTTCCTATCATTTACTCTCATACTCTGCCTTGAGGCTTCCAGCTCCAGACCCCCCTGGAGGCTGGCTGTGCTGCTGGCAGGCCAGATTTGACCCTTTGTGCCTTTCTTTTCCTCTCTCCTCTTCTCACTTCCTGACTCCTGAAGGGAACCTCCCATGACCCGGCCTGCCAAATTTTGGCTTTGGAAGCCCAGGTGAAAATCAGAATTCAGCAACAGGTGTTTCCAGTAGTCCCCTCAGTCTCAGAGTTACCTTCTTGCAACTGAAACTCTTTAGCCCACCTCTATTGTTAACACCTGTGAAATTGTGCCATAAACCAATCCCATAAGCCCCATTCTATCTCTCCAATGTGTAGTGTGTTACATTTCCTGTCAACGAGGCAGCACATAATTCATCTGGAGGCCATGTGACATGCTCGGGAACAGCAGATGAAGATTTATTCAAACGTTCCTGACTGGTCTCCGCGTGCTTACCTGGGTTATGAATCTGTTTCATGGGAACACACTTTCTGAAGTTGCATTTGTGAATTGCTTATCCGGTGAGTAAAGGCATCCATTATATTTTTGTCATTCTAGATGTGAATAAAAGGGAAGAAAATAATTGCTACAGAATTGATTGCAGACTTTTTATTCAGGTTGAAGTCGTGTGTTTAAGAAATGAAATAATGTGTATAGCCTCAAACACTCATTAGGTGTCTGAATAAAATATCATAAGTACTACTGCATCATTTTATTTTACTTTCATTTTATCATTACTGCGTGTATGTGTTCTTGTATAGCTGCTCTAGGCACCTGGGTGTGGCCATGCACAGAGGTTAGAGGTCATCACCTCGCATGTGTTTAGTCTGTCTTTGAATCTGGAGCTTGCCAGTTCAGTTACACTGGCAAGCAGTAATCTCCAGAGGTCTTCCTCCCTCTACTGGGTGGGGGCCAGGGATCAAAAATTCCTCATGCCTTTGTGGCAATCACTTTAGGCAATGAGCCATCCCCTAGCCCTTTTTTTTTTTTTTTTTATTGTAACAATTCTTAGCCGATATTATTTTTTTGTTTTGTTTTTGTTTTTTTTAATGTTCATAGCAGTCTTATTTATTTTTTTATTCGATATATTTTTGATTTACATTTCAAATGATTTCCCCTTTTCTGGCCCCCCACTCTCCAAAAGTTCCATGAGCCCTCTTCCCTCCCCCTGTTATAGCAGCTGCAGCCAGCAGCACTGGTGACAACAGCGGCAGCAATGACAGTGGTAGTGGTACGAGGAGGAGGAGGAGGAGGAAGAGGGGGAGGGGGAGGAGGAGGAGGAGGAGGAGGAGGAGGAAGAGGGGGAGGGGGAAGAGGAGGAGGAGGAGGAGGAGGAGAACAAGCACTCAAACTGTTTAAAGCGGGTTCTTGAACTGAGGTTTGCATCCCAAGGACTCAGGATGCCTGGGAACTTGAGTGTGCAATCAGCTATGTTACCACACTTGATCCCAAGTCCAGTTGTGAGCAGAGGAACCCATACCTCTTTACCACCAAAGAAGTCACAGTTATTTTCTCATCAAATTATAGTTGTAGATAACTGACACATTGTTTATATTCATTATTTCTTCAAGTTATAGTAATTATTAGAGCTTCAGCTAGGTTTTGTTTTTGCAAAACGCGTGCATTAGTAAATCACTTTTATATTTATGTAGTTTCATAGACTTTTATATACTTTGATAACCATAATTCTTTGTAATACGCTTCTTTTGTAATCCCTATACATTTCATTTTATGAATTTAAATTGTTGTCTTGAGAATGGGCCAGATTCTTTACCAGTTCCCCAAAGGAATAGGGTTAATGCCAAAAAAAAAAAAAAAAAAAAAAAAAAAAAAAAAAAAAAACAAACCAAAACCAAAAAACCAAAAAAAGCAACTTCAATCTTCCTGCTCTAAAACTGACCCACATTAGCATTACATTCATTTATCCACTTACCAAAAATGAATAACATTAATAGCAATATCACCAGTGTCTTAGGAACCAGGAATATAAGAACAAACAAGATGACATTCTACCCTGAAGGACTTCATATTTGAGAGTTGAAACAATCTCTTTTCCTGATAAAGTCTTCAAACATTCAGCTCCAGAAACAATAGCGAACAGGCACTAAGAACAGAGACACACCTCAAAATACGGTCCATGAGTGAAGTTGGGGGGAGTTGGTCTGTGAGAAGTTAGGAGAAAGTCACCATGGACTAGGAGTCAAGGACACATGGCTCTGAGGGCTGGTCAATTGGAATTAAGAGTAGCACAGGTGAAACATAGTAGGCAATAACTCAGGGTTATTGATAGGAGAGTAGATTCTAATAGCATAGAGGGTAGACATTTGCCCAGCTCTTGTGGTGGTAATGGTTTATTGTAAGTAATAAAAACTTGTGTGGCTTCTATCCGGGAATCCAATGATCAAGGCAAGGTAGAGATTAAATAATGCCTACAACAGTCTTTTCTGAGAATTCTGTTTCCAACAGTACAGAGAAGTAAAAATACAAGCTGAACAGGGAGAGAAAGAAGAAAGAAAGAAAGAAAGAAAGAAAGAAAGAAAGAAAGAAAGAAAGAAAGAAAGAAAGAAAGAAAGAAAGAAAGAAAGAAAGAAAGAAAGAAGGAAGAAGGAAGGAAGGAAGGAAGGAAGGAAGGAAGGAAGGAAGGAAGGAAGGAAGGAAAGAAGGAAAGAAGAAAGGATGACTAAATTTTTTTTCACAGTTTCTCATGCTTAATTTTGTCATTTTTGTTTATCACGTTTAAGAGTTTTCTGGTGGAATTTTTATACTATCATATCATCAGCAAATAGTGAAACTTTGACTTCCTCCTTTCCAATTTGAATCCCTTTGAATTCCTTTTGTTGTCTATTTGCTCTGGCTAGGACTTAGAGTACTATATTGAACAGGTAGGGAGGGAGTAGACAACTTTATCTAGTCCCTGATTTCAATGGGATTGCTTCAAGTTTCTCTCCATTTAGTTTGATGTTGGTTACTGGTTTGCTGTATATTGCTTTTACTCTGTTTAGGTATGGGCCTTGAATTCCTGATCTCTCCAAGACTTTTAGGATGAAGAGGTGTTGGATTTTGTCAAACGCTTTCTCAACATCTAAACATACAAAACTTCAATGAACTGGCTGGATATAAAATTACCTCAAACAAATCTTTAGCCTTCCTATATTCAAAGGATAAAGAGACTTAGAAAGAAATTAGGGAATAATTTCTTCACAATAGCCACAAATAATACAAAATGCCTTGGTGTGACTCCAACCAAGCAGGTAGAAGATCTGTATGACAAGAACTTCAAGTCTCTGAAGAAAGAAATTGAAGAAGATCTCAGAAGATGTAAAGATCTCCCATGCTCATGGATTGACAGGGCTAAAATAGTAAAAATGACCATCTTGCCTAAAGCACTCTATTGGTACAGTAACAGAATTGAAGACCCAGAAAAGAACTCTCACTTGATCTTTGACAAAGGAGCTAAAACCATCCAGTGGAAAAAAGACAACATTTTCAACAAATGGTGCTGGGTCAATTGGCAATCAGCATGTAGAAAGATGCAAATTGATCCATTCTCATCTCCCTGTACAAAGCTAAAGTCCAAGTGGATCAAGGACCTCCACATAAAACCAGATATCTTAAAGAAGAGAAAGTGGGGAAGAACCTGGAGCACATGGGCACAGGGGAAAATTTCATGAACAGAACACCAATAGCTCTAAGATCAAGAATTGACAAATGGGACCTCATAAAATTGCAAAGATTCTGTAAGGCAGAGGACACTGTCAATAGGACAAAATGGCAACCAACAGATTGGGAAAAGATTTTTACCAATCCTACATCATATAGAGGGCTAATATCCAATATATGCAAAGATCTCAAGATGTTAGACTCCAGAGAATCAAATAACCCTATTAAAAATGAGGTACAGAACTAAACAAAGAATTATCGACTGAGGAATACTGGATAGCCAAGAAATACCTAAAGAAATGTTCAACATCCTTAGTCATCAGGGCAATGCAAATCAAAACATCCCTGAGATTCTACTTCAGACCAGTCAGAATGTCCAAGATCAAAATCTCAGTTGACAGCAAATGCTGGATAGGATATGGAGAAAGAAGAACACTCCTCCATTGCTGGTGGGATTGCAAGCTGGTTAAACCACTCTGGTAATCAGTTTGGAAGTTCCTCAGAAAATTGTACATAGCACTACCTGAGGACCCAGCTATACCACTCCTGGGCATATACCCAGAAGATGCTCCAACATGTAATAAGGACACATGCTCTACTATGTTCATAGCAGCCTTATTTATAATGGCCAGAAGCTGGAAAGAACCCAAATGTCCCTCAACAGAGGAATGAATACAGAAAATGTGGTACATTTACACAATGGAGTACTACTCCAGGATACTTTGATCCTTATTGGAAAGTGGATCAAAACTCCCATGACTCACATCTAACCAATAGAATGAGCATAGAGTCCCCAATGGAACAGCTAGAGAGAGGCCCCAAGGAGCCGAAAAAGTTAGCAGCCCTGCAGGAGGAGCAATAATATGTACCAACCAGTACCCCCAGAGCTCCCAGGTACTAAACCACCAGCCAAAGAGTGGAGGGAGCAATGGCTCTACTACATATGTTGCAGAAGATGACCATTTCAGACATCAGTGAGAGGAGAGGCCATTGGTCCTGTGAAGACTCATTCCCCAGAATAGGGGAATGTAAGTCAGGAAATTGGGGGGTGGTTGAGTAGGGGGAGTGGAGATAGGATAGGGGGGTTTTAGAGGAGTAACACAGAAAGGCGACACCATTTGAAATGTAAATAAAGCAAATATCTAAGAAAAAATTTTTGTCATTTTTGTATGAAATAAACAAGCTCACGTTTGTTTTGTGTCACCTCAATGGAGTAAAGCTGGCAACAGTCTTCTTTCACTCAAAGGACTATTCATAGGTTTCTATTCTCAAGCATGTTATTTATACTCGGCCTAAAAGTAGGCTTCACAGTTATTTAGAAGCATGCAGCATCAACAGACTACTGCTTTAATTTTGACTTTGAAGATTGAATCGTATTTTAATTTCCTAATATAATATTTAGGGAAAATGCCTCTTCTTTGCCTCCTTGCCTTGTGGGATCCATTCACAGCTCCTACTGACCATTGTTGGGGATTTGAACTATAGATTGTGACTGAGAGGGCAGGTACAGCCAGGAGCTCAGGGAACACAAGGTAGCTGGGCCAGGGTCTGTCCAGGTTCCACTTGCACCCAGTAGCTGGGCAGCACCGCAACAGTTTGTGTACTGATCCTCCCAGGGGAGAACTGCTCTACAGGGAGTGATTTGACTCCAGGATTTGGAGGTGGCTGCCATCTTCTCTCCAGGGACTGAGCAGGCAGGTACATAGGGAGCAGAGGAGTGCCAGAGCAGTGGGACAGAGTCAGTCCAGCTCTACCTACATCTAGGAGCGGGGCATCAACACAGCACTCTGTGCCAGGTGAGAGCCGGTCACACCCAGGGGTGCTGAGACAGGCTTGCAGGCCCACAGGGAGGACAATTGTCAGCCAGAGACAGCAGGTCTAACTATCACCAGAGATAACCAGATGGTAAAAGGCAAACAGGAACATTATCAACAGAAATCAAGGCAACATGGCACTATCCAAATGCAATTCTCCTACAACAATAAGTCCTGAATACCCCAAACACACTGGAAAAGCAAGATTTGGATCATTATGCTGATAGAAGGCTTCAAGATGGCCATAAATAACTCCCTTAAAGAAATACAGGTGGACACACGTAAACAGATAGAAGCCCTTAAAGAATTGTAGGAAAGCACAACAAAACAGGTGAAGGAATTGAACAAAACCATCCAGAATCTAAAAATAGAGGCAGAAACAATAAAGAAATCACAAAGGGAAACTCTGGACATAGAAAACCTAGGAAAGAAGTCAGGAGTCATGGATACAAGTATCAACAACAGAATACAAGGGATAGAAGAGAGAATTTCAGACACAGAAGATACTATAGAAAGCATTGAAACAACAGTCAAAGAAAATGAGAAATGCTAAAAGCACCTAACCCGAAACATCCAGGAAATCCAGGACAAAATGAGAAGACCAAACCTAAGGATTATAGGTATAGAAGAGAGTGAAGATTTCCAACTTAAAGGGCCAGTAAATGTTTTCAACCAAATTATAGAAGAAAAATTCCCTAACCGAAAGAATGAGATGCCCATGAACATACAAGAAGCCTACCGAACTCCAAATAGTTTGGACCAGAAAAGAAATTCCTCCTGTCACATAATAATTAAAACACCAAATGCACTAAACAAAGAAAGAATATTAGAAGCAGTAAGGTGAAAAGGTCAAGAAACATATAAAGGTACACCTATCAGAATTACACCAGCCTTCTCACCAGAGACTATGAAAGCCAGAAGAGTCCAGGCAGATGTCATACAGTCCCTAAGGGAACACAAATGCCAAACCATGCTGCTATACCCAGCAAATCTCTCAATTACCATAGATGGAGAAACCAAGGTATTCCATAACAAAAAGAAATTTACATAATATCTTTCCACAAATCCAGCCCTTCAAAGGATAATGAATGGAAAACATCAACAAAAGGAGGGAAACTACACACTGGAAGAGACACAAACATAACTCCACCTCTAATAACAAAAATAACAGGAAGCAACAATCACTTTTCCTTAATATCTCTTACTATCAATGGACTCAATTCTCCAATAAAAAACATAGGCTAACAGACTGAATACATAAGCAGGACACAATATTTTGCTGCATATAAGAAACCTACCTGAGGCACAAAGACAGACACCAACAGAGCAAAATAATTTTCCAAGCAAATAGTTCCAAGAAACAAGCTGGTGTAGCTATTCTAATATAAAATAAAATTGACTTTCAACCTAAAGTATTCAAAAAAGATAAGGAAGGACACCTCATACTCATCAAAGGAAAAATCTACCCAGATGAACTCTCAATTCTGAATATATATACTCCAAATGCAAGGACACCCACATTCATAAAAGAAACTTTACTAAAGCTCAAAGCACACATTGCACCTCATGGAATAATAGTGGGAGACTTCAATACCCACTCTCATCAATGGACAGATCAGGGAAACACAAACTAAACAGAGAAACAGTGAAACCAACAGAAGTTATGAATCAAATGGATTTAACGGGTACCTATAGAACATTTTACCTAAAACAAAAGAATACATCTTCTTCTCGGCACCTCACAGTACCTTCTCCAAAACTGACGACATACTTGGTCACAAAACAGACCTCAGCAGATATAAGAAGGTTGAAATGATTCTATGTACCCTATCAGATCACCACAGACTAAGGCTGGTCTTCAATAACAACAAAAACAACAGAAAGCCCACATACACATGGAAACTAAACAACATTCTACTCCATGATAACTTGGTCAAGGAAGAAATAAAAAAGGAAATTAAAGACTTTTTAGAATTTAATGAAAATGAAGGCACAACATACTCAAACTTATGGGACACAATGAAAGGAGTACTAAGACAAAATGCGTAGTTCTGAGTGCCTCCAAAAAGAAACTGGAAAGAGCATACCCTAACAGCTTAACAGCACAGCTGAAGGCTCTAGAACAAAAGGAAGCAAATTCATTCAAGAGGAGTAGGTGGCAAGAAATAATCAAATTCAAGACTGAAATCAACCAGGAAGAAACAAAAAGAACTATGAAAAGAATCAACCAAACCAGGAGCTGGTTCTTTGAAAAAGCCAACAAGATAAATAAACCCTTAGTCAGACTAACCAGAGGGCACAGAGACATTATCCAAATCAGCAAAATCAGAAATGAAAAGTGAGGCATTACAACAGATACTGAGGAAATCCAAAAATTATCAGACCCTACTACAAAAGCCTATATGCAACAACAGTGGAAAATCTAGTCGAAATGGACATTTTCTAGACAGATACCAGATACCAAAGTTAAATCAGACTCAGATAAATGATCTAAACAATCCAATAACCCCTAAAGAAATAGAAGCAGTCACTAATAGTCTCCCAACAACAACAACAACAACAACCCAGGTCCAGATGGATTCAATGCAGAGTTCTATCAGACCTTTAAAGAAAACCTAAAACCAATACTCTTCCAACTATTCCAAAAACAGAAACAGATGGAACACTACCCAATTCGTTTTATGAAGCCACAATTACTCTGATACTTAAACCACACAAAGACCCAACAAAGAAAGAGAACTTTAGGCCAGTTTCCCTTATGAATATCCATGCAAAATACTCAATAAAATTCTTACCAGCTGAATCCAAGAACACATCAAAACAATCATCCACCATCATCAAATAGGCTTCATCCAAGGGATGCAGGGATGGTTCAATATATGGAAATCCAGCAATGTAATCAACTATATAAACAAACTCAAAGAAAAAAAACCAAATAATCATTTCATTCTATGCTGAGAAAGCATTTGACAAAATCTCACACCTCTTTATACTAAAAGACTTGGAAAGATCAGGAATTTAAGGCCCATACCTAAACATAGTAAAAGCAATATACAGCAAACCAGTAGCCAACATCAAACTAAATGGAGAGAAACTTGAAACAATCTAACTAAAAACAAGGGCTAGACAAGTCTGTCTACTCTCTCTCTCTACTTGTTCAATATAGTACTCAAAGTCCTAGCTTGAGCAATTAGGAAATTAAAGGAGTTCAAAGGGATTCAAATTAGAAAGGAAGAATTCAAAGTATCACTATTTGCTGATGATATGATAGTATACTTAAGATACCCCAAAATTCCACAAGAGAACTAAACCTGATAAACAACTTCAGCAAAGTGGCTGAATATAAAATTAACTCACACAAATCAGTAGCCTTCTTATACTCAATAGATAAAGAAGCTGAGAAAGAAATTAGGGAAATGACACCTTTCACAATAGACACAAATAATACAAAATACCTTGGTGTGACTTTAACCAAGCAAATGATAGATCTGTATGACAAAGACTTCAAGTCTCTGAAGAAAGAAATTGAAGAAGATCTCAGAAGATGGAAAGATCTCCCATGCTCATGGGTTGGCAGGGATAATATAGTAAAAATGACCACTTTGCCTAAAGAACTCTACAGATTCAATGCAATCCCCTTCAAAATTCTAACTCAATTGTTCATAGAGTTAGAAAGGGCAATTTCCAAAATTATCTGGAATAACAAAAAACCCAGAATAGTGAAAATCATTCTTACCAATCAAAGAACTTCTATCAGAATTGCCATCCCAGACCTCAAACTATACTACAGAGCAATGGTGTTAAAAACTGCATGGTATTGGTACAGTAACAAGCAGGTAGATCAATGGAATAGAATTGAAGACCCAGAAATGAACCCTCACACCTATGGACACTTGATCTTTGACAAAGGAGATAAAACCATCCAGTGGGAAAAAAGAATTTTCAACAAATGGTGATGGGTCAACTGGCAGTTAACATATAGAAGGATGCAAATTGATCCATTATTCTCTCCCCATACAAAGCTGAAGTCCACGTGGATCAAGGACCTCCACATAAAACCAGATACACTGAATCGAATAGACGAGAAAGTGGGGAAGAACCTGGAGCACATGGGCACAGGGGAAAATTTCCTGAATAGATCACCAATAGCTTATGCTCTAAGATCAAGAATTGTCAAATGTGACCTCATAAACTACAAAGATTCTGTAAGGCAAAGGACACTGTCAATAGGACAAAATGGCAACCAACAGATTGGGAAAAGATCTTTACCAATCCTACATCATATAGAGGGCTAATATCCAATATATACACAGAACTCAAGGAGTTTGGTTAGAGAACCAAATAACTCTATTAAAAATGAGGTACAGAACTAAAAAAAGAATTCTCAACTGAGGAATACTGGATAGCTGAGAAACACCTAAAGAAATGTTCAACATCCTTAGTCATCAGGGCAATGGAAATCAAAACAACCCTGAGATTCCACCTCAGACCTGTCAGAAGGGCCAAGAACAAAATCTCAGTTGACAGCAAATGCTGGATAGGATGTGGAGAAAGAGGAACACTCCTCCATTGCTGGTGGGATTCCAAGTTGGTAAAACCATTCTGGAAATCGGTTTAGAGGTTCCGCAGAAATTTGGACATAGCACTACATAAGGACCCAGCTATACCACTCCTGAGCATATACCCAGAAGATACTCCAACATGTAATAAGGACACATGCTCTACTAGGTTCATAGCAGCCTTATTTTTAATGGCCAGAAGCTGGAAAGAACCCAGATGTCCCCCAACATAGGAGTGGATACAAAAAATGTGGTACATTTACACAGTGGAATATTACTCAGCTATTAAAAACAGTGAATTAATGAAATTTTTAGGCAAATGGATGGAGGTAGAAAGTATCATCCTGAGTTAAGTAACCCAATCACAAAAGAACACATGCACTCACTGATAAGTGGTTATTAGCCCCAAATCATGGAATGCCAAAGATATAACTCACAGACCACATGAAGCTCAAGAAGGAAGACCAAAGTGTGGATACTTTGATCCTCATTGGAAAGTGAAACAAAACATCCATGACCCACGGCCAACCAACAGAATGAATATAGGGTCCCCAATGGAGATGCTAGAGAGAGGATCCAAGGAACTGAAGAGGTTTGCAGCCCTGCAGGAGAAACACGAATATGTACCAACCAGTACCCCCAGAGCTCCCAGGGACTAAACCACCAACCAAAGAGGACACATGGAGGGGCCCATGGCTCCAGCTATGTATGTAGCAGAAGATGACCATTTCAGACATCAATGAGAGGAGAGGCCATTGGTCCTGTGAAGACTCGAGTCCCCAGAATAGGTGAATGCAAGTCAGGAAATTGGGGGGCTTGGTGAGCAGCAGGTGGAAGGAGGATGGGGTAGGGGGTTTTCAGAAGGGTAACATGGAAAGGGGATGCCATTTGAAATGTAAATAAAGCAAATAGCTAATAATAAAAAATATAAAAAATATAGCTTAAGTGATTAATGTTAAAAAAATAAGAAAAATATTTTGGAAAAACCTCAAAGGGAGAAAATTGAGACAACAATAAAATACAAGAAAATATATTGGAACCAAGTGATTACTTACACTGTGAGAGCTAATGAGTTCTTTGTGTGGCTGGCACTTCTGAGATTACATGCAAACCACAGAAATATGGTTTGATAATGAATAGTTTATTCCAAGGTCCATGATTTCTGTTCCCTTTAATCTCTGATCTTACCTTTTTAAAAATTCAAATATATTTTCCAACATAATTTTGTATTAATTTTTATCTGTGTGACTATAGCATTTCAGTATTTGTATTGAAAAGTGAGATTTTGGGCAACTCTTTCATGTTTCATTTTAGGTCTTAGTCTGGAGTCCATAGAAATAAGGAAATAATTACAATTAGTCAAAATTTTAGAAATATGAGATGTTCATTTTTTGGTCAAGCAATTATCTTTACCATAACACAATCATAGTACTAGGCTGCTCTTTGAAATAATTATTTTCCTTGTTTCCTCTTTGTACACACTCACTGCTCACATACACAATAACAAAGGCTATTATATTCAGCATCTTTTACAGGCAAGAAATTTATTCATTTAATAGGTAAACTGAGGCTTGGATCATTAACTTGTAGACTTTGGGTTTTCTCAACTGTTCCCAAATCAAATGTTTACAAAAAGATAGCCTCACTGTAATGCAAGAGAGGTGTTTTATGTTTACACATTGTATGAAAGGCTATTGTCATCAAAGTTAATCACCAGAAAAGTTAAAACTAATAAATGGCTTAGATGAACTGGAAAATTTGATCTTTATTTGGATTAAAATTAATAAATTCTATGGTATCAAAGACAGAACCTCATGGGGTAGCTGAATGTGAAGAGATTTCATGATCATCTCAAAAGGTGTGGTGAAGAAGGTATCTACATCACTCAGAGGCAAAAGGCATTGTGAAGAGGGAACCTACATCATCCAGAGGAAAAAATTGCCCTCTATCAACTTGTTTTTGGGTGGGGAGTAATATGTAAAATATGTAATGAAAAGAACTCTATCTCAGAAAAATAAAGTTAAATGCTGTGGTTGAAGACACCACAAATAATTCCACACACCCCAGTGGTCCAAAGCTAGATGGAAATTGATCTTATACCAAATACTTTTTGGAAAGGTAAGGTGTGGTGATTTGGATGAGAAATGTCCCCCATGGGCCTACATATCTGAACACTGGATGCCTAGTTGGTGCCGTTATTTGGGGAGATTATGAAATCTTCAGGAGGTGCAGCCTTGCTAGAGGACATATGTCTTTGGGTGCATGCTTTGACAGTTCATGGGCTCTCCCCATTTTCAGTGTGTGTTCTCTCTGCTTCCTGTTTGCAGTTGAAGATGTCATTTCTGAACTTCCAGATCACTTCACCTGCTTCCATGTTTCCACTGCTGTTATGGACTCCCCAAGAACTGTAAGCCAGAATAAACTATTTCTTTGATAAGTTACTTTTGGCCATGGTATGTTCATCCCTGCAACAGAAAGCAATCTAGACCATTAGGAAAGAATAGAAACAAGAACAAACTCACTTGTAGCATGTTTGGCTTGAAGAAGTGGAATTTAATGCTCTCTGGTTCAGCTAAAGAGAAGGTTGCTTCCAGGAGGAATTGGAAGTAACACCCAGGAAAGGTTGCAAAGGTAACTAATTCTAGGCCAGGTTTAAGGCACACATATTAGATAACAAAAATTCATAATAAAACATAATGTAAACATTTTATTTGATGATATACTGAAAAATATACTGGATATACTAGCCTAAATAAAATATATTATTGAATAAATATGTTTCTACTTTTACCAAAGTAATCACTAGGAATTGTGAGACTGGAGTGGATCTATGTGGTTTATATTTGGATCTGGTAATATTTGTTTTACTTTTGAGATAAGAGCATCATTGAGGCTGGCCTCAAACTTCTGTGACCCTCCTACCCACCTCTTCTGAGAGGCTGGGCCCTTGGACACAGCTGAGTCTGGCTCATATTCTGGTTCTGTTGAACAGCACAGCTGAAGACACACTACCACTAGGAGAAATGCTGAAGGATAAAATCAATTTGATGTAAATCAGAGAAGTTGCCAGAGCCAGGAGTGGGTGGTTTTGGCCAAAAGGAACATGAGGTTGACCAGATGTCATCTACAGCTGATCCACTTGGAGTAGCGGACTCACAGCACCAGATGCCATGGGCACCCTATCCCAGAAGGAGCTCTTGCTCCATTTTCTCCAGGATCCTCTTTTTATGACCTTTCTTTCCCACCCTTCCTTTCTTCTGTCTTCTTTCCTTCTTCTTTCTCCACCCACGGCTTTTAAAGTTAAGAAACTTCAATTATACTGTATGGGTCTGATATAAAGTAAGTGATAATTAAGTCCTTACTGGAATAACAAATAACCAAGAAATGAAACAGATTATTTATTCATTCATTTATTTGTGATCTAACATTGGGGTAGACAAACATTACACCACTAAGCTATATTCCCAACTCTTCTTTTACCTTTTTATTTTGAGACACAGTTTCACTGAGCCCAGGCTGTCCTTGAATTCTCTCTATAGTCTGTGGTGTCCTTGAACTTGTAATCTTCTTGCTTGTTCTTCTTGAGTAGGTCTGGTTACAACCCTGTGGTGCCATGCACAATGAAAATTTTAAAATAGAACATTTGCCAGGCCAACAACTGAAGGTAAATTCCAAACTGCATGGTAGGATTGTACCTCTCACATGCTGTGGGTAGCCTGCGGCCCAGCTTTACTGGGCTGTTCATCCTGATCAGCTTTATTGAGCTAGAGGTGATTCTCAGAGCTTGTGAAGACCATTGTTTATGTGCACCCTGAGCAGATTGCATTTGTAACATTTAATGCCCACAATAACAATAATAAAGCATGTTGGCGTGCACTCTGTGCAAACACTTTCTTCTGAAGACAGAGCCAGTGAAATGTTTTAGCAACTTTGACATTTATAGCTGGATTTATAATCTTTTTTGGATCATTTCCTCACAGAGTCACATGTTTGTATATTTTAAATTCTCTAGAGAAATAAAAACGTTTAAACATAACATAATGATATGATATGCATTTTATGAGCCTGTGCTTGTCCTCTAAGCAAAGAGTGCTTGTGTGGTGACTCCTGTGAGGGCTTTCTGGGTAAATGTGGGCCTTTTCTAGATACATGCTACAATGCCCACAGCACCAAGGACTAGTAAAGGAAAAGAGAATATTCAGGCCAGGAACTTAAAAAAAAAAAAATCTTGAAACCAGACTAGGCCAGATTTAAAAAAACAAAAAAAGCAGAGGCTGGTTATTTTAGGAGGAGTCTTTTGAGTCTTTGGCAGTCCTACAAAGGTGAGGACCTAGGACTTCTATCACCATTATCTACATAAATAACACTGACCTTCTTGTCAGTGTCTCAGAAATTTCTGATCTGTGGCACAGCGACTCAAGACATGTCCTGCATGGTCACAGAAAAGTTAAAGTTGTGACTATGCAGACAGACAAGGAGACAAAGTACATCTCTAAGCACAGCAATAAGGTTATTTTTTATGAAGTGTGTACAGCCCATACACCTTGTGTGAGTCACTTTACTAAACACTCAACGAATCTATCTAAACACCAACTACAGTGGCATTTAGATCTCCTGCCCAGGGCCGCAAAAGAGTGCCACAATTTTAAAACAATGGTAAATTCTCTGTCGTTCTGTCAGTGAAAGGTGAGGCCCACATGTGTTCTGGAGTCTGAACCACCTCTGGTGTTTGGAAGAGCATAGCAGAAGCCACCAGCTTCTATGGATTGAACCACAGAAGGCCATTCAGCGCTATGCTGCCATTCGGGGACATTCATTGTAAAAAAAAAAAAAATCATAACTTCCTGCCTCTTTGCCTTCCCCTCTACCCCCAACATGAGAAGATGCAAACTGTCCCTTATTCTTTAAAGGATGCCGAAGTTGTCATATGGGCCTCATGCTCCCAACCTGGCATTTTCCCTATGCCCCCCACTTCTCCAAGTAACAGCAGTGCGCACTTTGAGGGGACACAAACATCTAGCCTACTGCATCTGCTTATGAGATGAATGACGACAGTTTTGCTGTTCCCCAAAATTCACTGGTCTCGCATAACTTTTTCTTTATTGTTTCATTCATTAAAACCTTCAGTAACATTGTAACAATTTCTTTCTTCTAGATTCAAAAATTTCATCGACAAGAGAGGTTAAAGTCCAAGTAAACTTGAGACAGAAACCTATGAGAAGTCCACAGCTTCCCTGGAACCTGAAGGAAAAGGTGGATGCTGAATTTGTCAAATGCTTGTTTGGTATCACTGAGATGCGGTGTGAATTTTTCTCCTTGATCTATTAATGCAGCCAAACAAATTAAAAGACTGTATCATATTTGTTAAGTCAACATGTATTTATTGAGCAGCTACTGCATGCCAAGAGCTATGATAAATCAGTGACTAAGAACATGAAAAAGCTAGACAGGCTTCCTGCCCTAAGGTTGATCAATCTTTTCATTCTTATGGTGAACACTGTTTGATTTAGAAGTGTTGCACTTTTATGTGCTCCTGCCCTTGATTTAATTTTGTTTTGCTGAGGAGCTGTGCATCTGTGCTCATAAGTGGTATTAGATTATGCTGCTTGGGGCCCGGTCAAAGCTGACAGCCTTGCAGGTTCTCAACAGACAAAGTATCACTGGGCCATGTGCCTCTGTCTCTCGTTTAGTTATGTCTGATTTTGAATTGGGACCCTGGGTCTCTCATTTAGTTAGGCCTGGCTTTTGAACCTGCAGCACACTTGTACACGGCCAGTTTCTGTCTGGTCTGTTCTCACATTTCTTCCTAAGTATAATCCAAGTAGCCTGTTCATGTGGGGTTGAGACAAATTCTGGTTAATTGTTGCTGTTATATATGGATCCTCTTGGTATTTGAATAGCTGACACATAACTAGTCACATAGATGAACTCTCTTGAGACAGGCTTTTCAAAAGTTTTGCCCTGTTATTCAATCCCCCTTCCCTCCCCAATACCCTTGGATATAAAAACACAACACCAATAAATAATGTTTTATCTTCTTCAGTAACTAATTTTTTTCTTTTGCATCATCTTATTCCATGGGTTATAAATTTCACAAGGGAACATTCTTATGTTTGTTTGTTTGTTTTATTTGAAGATTAAACACCTAATATTTTGAAACTGTGTATCATGCATTTAGGTTCACATTCCACACAGACCTAAAGAAACTTCCTTCCCATTGCAGTACTACTTGTTGTTTTTTTTTTTTTTTTTTACTAGAAATGGATACTTTCTCAAGTTAATTTTGGGGACAAGTACATTTTTTTTTTTACTATGACATATTGGTATGGAAAATGTATTAATGAATTTATAATATTAAATTATGTGTTATGAGAACCAAACCTGCTAGGAGATTCTCTGTGTCTTATCAACAGCTGGATGAATTTAATATTCTATTTCAGGTTTTAGCATCCATGTTTATGGCATTATTTTCTTTTTCCTTTTGTAAAAAGTCTATCTGTTCTTTTGTTAGGGGTTTCTTCTAGGTATTGAGATATTTGCTCTCAATTTTTTTTTCTTATTTCCTTTTGTGGGACTAGGATTTCCTATGTACCCCTGGCTGACCCCAACATATCTCAATGCGCTCAAAGAGTTAGCTACAATCAGAAGAGTAATTATTCCTTCAAACCATAAAAATTCCCCTTCTGGAAGTGCCCTGAACAGGTCTATCTTTAATTCTGGTTTTCAGTGTCCTCTTGAGAAAGTTTTCCATTTCTGCAGCAGTTGAGAGTCCGTGAGATGAATGGGAACGGCTCATTATCCCAAGACCTCCGCATGTTTGCATACTGAGACGATACCTTCTTTCTTAGCCTTAATTTTGCTCTTTTCTCTCATTATTTCCTTGATTAAAATAAATAGCAGTTTCTACACTTAATGCTTTTGGTTCTATTTACCAGTTACTTTTTCTCCCTTCAAAAAAAAAAAAAACACTTGAAATTTATTTATCAATTCTATTCCTTTCTGTTTACTAAGTTTTAATTTCTGTTTTCGGCTGCGATGATTTCCTGTTTTGTTTGTTTGTTTTGTTTTGTTTTGTTTTAATTAGGGTTGTCTTGTTTCCCACTTAACCTCTCAAGTTAATGGTTTGATTCATTCATTTCTTTTATTCTTTAAAAATAAGGAGAGTAGGCTTGGTGCCCCCACCCCCAGTTACAGCTTTGAGACATTTAAAGGCACAATGGTTATGTTGTGCTAGCCCCTGGGTGTCTTGTGATAACCCTTTCCTCACTTCTGTAAACCAGCTCTGTAGAAGCTTGTTACTGGATTCTGCTGTCATCTATAGTGTTGGGGGACAGGGGAGACATTACATTTACTCTTGTTTGACTATTCCTTTTTCTCTGCTTTGACCAAAGAATAGATCTGCTCTTATCAAATTCTATGTCTTCCCTGTGATCTAATGTGCATAAATTGTAGTTCACAGATATTTAATAAGACAATATGCTACCTGCTTAGGGTTACCAGATTCCCACGTCCACCTGCAAACTGTCTTTGTAAGTGTATTACCAGGTCTTTTACTCCCATTTCCTACTTTAACTTTTGAGAACAGGAAGTTTTTCTTTGTAACAAATGCAGTCTCCACTCTTTTAATCCTAATCATTTTGCCTTATATTTATCATATATGTTGATCATGTTTATCATATATTCTGACAGTTAATACGTGAAAATCAAATCCTGACACAATTCCCTTTGTGATATTCCTACCAGCAATAGAAAAGATTATCTATGAGCTATTTAATCAGTTTTCCTTGAAAAGTAACTTCCTCTTCTATGATAGTAATTCCACCTTTGTGGAAAAGGCTAGGTTTCACATATTACAATGAAATCTTTTTCTTTTCTGTAATTCAGTACAATCTAATACAGCTAATCTACTTGACTTCCTGTTTCTCTGGGCTTTGGTAAAAGTCTGTTACTGTTCATGGCTGGTTGCTCCCATGTGGTAATGAAGTCAAACCTGCCTCATGTGTATTCAAAAGAGTCCATGTCTGGCTACACCACAGCATCTCTGTTACTTCCTTTGATGTCTGCTCCCAGCTCTACCATCCTTTTTTTTTTTCCCCCGCCATTCTAATGTGAAGACACACATCGTCCTTTGATTCTGATACCTTTGAAAGAGAAGGATTTCTACTTCTCTGTCTACAACAGGGAGAAGAAGTCACTTTCAACTGCTCCTCCCATGTGTGGTGAAGACATCTAAGTGTCCTCTTGATTTCTGCATCTCTTCTGTTGCCTGGGAATTGAGACCCAAAAACATCTTATTTATGTTTTCTCTTTCTGGAATAATTGAAAAGTTTGGGCAAATCCCTTATAGCTCTGTGTGTTCACAGTTGACTTCCCTGTTGACTTACAAGTTGACTCTCATATTCCATGAGCACGGCTAATTGGGAGATTTTTTTTTTTCTGGGCTCATATCATGTTTATCTAGGGACTGCTTTTCTGTAACTGAACCAATGAATTTATTTGTTTTATATCAGAGAATGCACTTTTATTGACCTCAAATATGAATGACAGCATGCAAACATGGTACATACGGATCTTTTTATAGAGTATTTTTATATGTATGGATATATGCCTGCTAATGTGTACATGCACTATGCATAGGCCTTGTTGCCAACAGAGGCCAGAAGAGGGTACCAAAAGCAGCATAGAGGAGGGAGGGTGTATTCCCTCTCACAACTCAAGAACACGGGGTTACAAGGAGGCAGAGGCAACTGGAACTTGAAGAAGCTCTTGGATCACGTCAGAGTGAAGAGCAGAGAGTCCAGACGCCTGCATGCTTGTGCTTCTCCATTCCAGGCAGGCTGGGACTCAAACCCAGAGGAGGGGGTCACCCACATTCAGGCTGGATCTCTGCAAATCAGTTAAGGCAATCAAGACAAGCACTTGACCCCATACTTGCCCACAGGCCAGCCTGATTTTGACAGCCCTTCCTTTGTTGAGAGTCTTCCCAGGTGACCCTAGCTTACATCAAGTTGACAAAACCAAGAAATGCAATCTCTTTTGTATTGTTTTTCTCTAACACTGCAGAGGAGCCCTTCCACTCTGCTTACTTTTTTTTTCTTTTTTCTCTTTTCTATATTCTTTGTTTACATTCCAAATGATTTCCCCTTTCCCAGTTTCCCCCTCCCCACATGTCCCATAAGCCCTCTTCCCTCCACCCATTCTTCAATCACCCCCCTCCTTTTTCTCTGTTCTGGTACTCCCCTACAATGCTGGACCAAGCCTTTCGAGGATCAGGGCTCTCTCCTTACTTCTTCATGGGAGTCATTTGTTATGCTAACTATGTTTTAATGGTAGAGAAGTTCTTTTTCTATGATGTTGAGGATGATTATTAGTTTTCTGCTCTGGTTTCATATGGAGAAATCTTCATGTTCTTTATATTGGATTTATACTCTGCCATCTAAATCCTTGTCTTCCTTTTAGATGTTCTTTCATTTATTGGATATATTCTTTCTTTACATTTCAAAGGTTTTCCCCTTTCCAGGTCTCCCCTTCAGAAACCCTTATCCCATTCCTCATTCCCTGACTCTATGAGGACGCTCCTCCCCATTCCCATCTTCCCACCAAGGCATTCCTCTATACTGGGGCATCAAACACCCTTAGGCCCAAGAGCCTCACCTCCTACTAATGTCCAACAAGGCCATCCTCTGCCACATACGTGACCAGCTCTCCATGTGTACTCTTTGGGTGGTGGTCCAGTTCCCAGGCGCTCAGAGAGTCTGGCCTATTGACCCTGTTGCTCCCTCCATGGGGCTGCAAACCCCCTCAGCTCCTTTAGTCCCTTTTCCAACTCCTCCATCTGGGACCCCAGAACACAGTCCAATAGTCGGCAGTGAACAACCACCTCTGTATTTGTCAGGGTCTGGCAGACCCTCTCAGGAGACAGCCATATCAGGATCCCATCAGCAAGAACTTCCTAGTATCCACAATAGCATCCAGATTTGGTGGCTGGCCCACGTGGTGCAGCCTCTGGATGGCCTTTCCTTCAGTCTCTGATTTACACTTTATCACCATATTTCCTCCTGTGAGTATTTTGTTCCCCCTTTTAAGAAGCACTGAAGCATCCACACTTTGGAGTTCCTTCTTCATGGGCTTCATGTGATTTGTGAATTGAATCTTGGGTATTCTGAGCTTTTAGGCTAATATCCACTTATCAGTGAGTGCATACCATGTGTGTTCTTTTGTGACTGGGTTACCTCAGCCAGGATGATATTTTCAAGTTCCATTCATTTGCCTGTGAATTTCAGGAGGTCATTATTTTTAATAGCTGAGTAGTATTTCATTGTGAAAATATACCACATTTCTGTATCCATTCCTCTGTATCCCTTTTCTACCGATTTCTACCTTCTGGCTATTATAAATAAGGCTGATATGAACATAGTAGAGAATGTATCCTTACTACATGTTGGAGCATCTTCTGGATATATTCCCAGGAGTGGTATAGCTGGGTCCTAAGGTAGTACTATGTTCAGTTTTCTGAAGAACTGCCAGACTGGTTTCCAGAGTGGTTGTAACAGCTTGCAATCCCACCAGCAATGGAGGAGTGTCCCTCTTTCTTAACATCCTTGCCAGCATCAGCTGTCACCTGAGATTTTGATCTTATCCATTCTGTCTGGTATGAGGTAGAATCTCAAGGTTGTTTTGATTTGCATTTCCCTGATAACTAAGGATGTTGAACATTTATTTAGGTGCTTCTCAGTTGAGAATTCTTTGTTTTGCTCTGTATCCCATTTTTAATAGGGTTATTTGTTTTTCAGGAGTCTAACTTCTTGAGATCTTTATATAAATTGGATATTACCCATTTATTGGATGTGGGATTGGTAAAGATCTTTTCCCAATCTGTTTGTTGTAGTTTTGCCCAATTGACTGTGTCTTTGCCTTTTATAAGCTTTGCAATTTTATGAGGTCCCATTTGTCAATTCTTGTTCTTAGAGCATAAGCCATTGGTATTCTGTTTAGGAACTTTTCCCCTGTACCCATGTGTTTGAGACTTTCCCCCACTTTCTCTTCTATTAGTTTCAGTGTATCTGGTTTTATGTTGAGGTCCTTGATCCACTTGAACTTCAGCTTTGTGCAGGAAGATAAGAATGGATCAATTTGCATTCTTCTACATGTTGACCAACACGTGACCCAGCACCATTTGTTGAAAGTGCTATCTTTTCTCCATTGGAGGGTTTTAACTCCTTTGCCAAAGATCAAGTGAATATAAGAGTGTGGTTTCATTCCTGGGTCTTCTATTCTATTCCATTTATTACCTGCATTTCACTGTACTAACACCATGCAGTTTATACCACTATTGGTCTGTAGTATAGCTTGAGGTCAGGGATGGTGATTCCCAGAAAATTTATTTCATTGCTGAGAATAATTTTCTCTATCTTGGGTTTTTTTTTTAATTATTCCAAATGAATCTGAATTTGCTCTTCCTAACTCTATGAAGTATTGAGTTGGAATTTTGATGGGGATTGCATTGAGTGTGTACATTGCTTTTACCAAGATGGCCATTTTTACTATATTAATCCTGACAATCCAGGAGTGTGGCATGTCTTTCCATCTTCTGATATCTTCTTCAATTTCTTTCTTCAGAGACTTGAAGTTCTTGTCATACAGATCTTTCACTTGTTTGGTTAGAGCCACACCAAGATATTTTATATTGTTTGTGACTATTGTGAAGGGTGCCCATTCCCTAATTTCTTTTTTTTTCTATTTTTTCTTTGACTAGAGGAAGGCTACTGACTTGTTTGAGTTAATTTTTAATCCAACTACTTTGCTGAAGTTGTTTATCAGCTTTAGGAGTTATCTGGTGGAATTTTTGTGGTACCTTAAGTATACTATCATATTATCTGCAAATAGTGTTATTTTGACTTCTTCCTTTCCAATTTGTATCCCTTTGACCTCCTTTTGTTGTCTGATTGCTCTAGCTAGAACTTCAAGTACTATATTGAAGATAGGAATATAGGTATTCAATGTAGGAAGAGAGAGGGCAGCCTTATCTAGTCCCAGATTTTAGTGGGATTGCTTCAAGTTTCTCTCCATTTAATTTGAGATTGGCTACTGATCCGCTGTATATTGCTTTTTACTATGCTTAGATCTGGGCTGTGAATTCCTGATCTAAGACTTTTCACATGAAAGGATGCTGAATTTTGTCAAGTGCTTTTTCAGGATCTAATGATATGATCATGAGGCTTTTTTCTTTGAGTTTGTTTATGTAATGGATTACATTGATGGATTTCCATATATTGAACCATCCCTGTATCCCTGGGATGAATCATATTTGATCAAGGTGAATGATATTTTTATTGTATTTTCAGATTATGTTTGGGAGAATTTTATTGAGTATTTTTGCATTGATATTCATTGCATTGATAAAGGAAATTGGTCTGAAGTTCTTTTTCTTTGTTGGGTCTTTGTGTGGTTTTGGTATCCGCATAACTTTTGCTTCATCGAACAAATTGCGTAGAGTTCCTTCTGTTTCTATTTTGTGGAATAGTTTGAAGAGTATTGGTATTAGATCTTCTTTGAAGTTCTGATAGAATTCTGCACTTTTGGTCCTGGGCTTTTTTGGTTGGAAGACTTTTACTGCCTGTTTCTATTTCTGTAGAGGTTATGGGACAGTTTAGTTTATCTGATCCTGTTTACCTTTGGTATTTTTACCTTTGGACTTTTGTAGTAGCATCTGATGATTTTTTGAATTTCCTTGATTTGAGTTGTTATATCTATTTTCATTTCTGATTTTACTAATTTGGATACTGTCTCTGTACCCTCTGGTTAGTCTGGCTAAGGGTTTATCTAGCTTATTGATTTTCTCAAAGAACCAGCTCCTAGTTTTCTTGATTCTTTGTATAGTTCTTTTATTTACACTTGGTTGATTTCAACCCTGAGTTTAATTATTTCCTACCATCTACTCCTCTTTCATGTATTTGCTTCCTTTTGTTCTAGAGCTTTCAGGTGTGCTGTTAAGCTGCTAGTGTAAGCTCTCTCCAGTTTCTTTTTGGAGGCACTCAGAGCTATGAGTTTTCCTCTTTGCACTATTGTCATTGTGTCCCATAAGTTTGGGTATGTTGTGCCTTCATTCTCATTAAATTCTAAAAAGTCTTTAATTTCTTTATAGATCATTGTTCAACTTCCACGTGTATGTGGACTTTCCGTTGTTTTGTTTGTTACTGAAGACCAGTGTTAGTCCGTCGTGATCTGATAGGATGCTTGGGATTATTTCAATCTTCTTGTATCTGTTGAAGTCTGTTTTGTAACCAATTATTTGGTCAGTTTTGGAGTAGGTACCATGAGGTGCTGAGAAGAAAGTATATTCTTTTGTTTAAGATGAAATGTTCTATAGATATCTGCTAAATCTATTTGGTTCATAACTTCTGCTAGTTTTCACTGTCTCTGTTTAGATTGTGTTTCCATGATCTGTCAATGGAAGAGAGAGGGTTTTGACCTCTCTCACTATTATTGTGTGAGGTACAATGTGTGCTTTGAGATTTAGTAAAATGTATTTTATGAATGTGGGTTTTCTTGTATTTGGAGCATAGATGTTCAGAATTGAGAGTTCTTCTTGGTACATTTTGCCTTTGATGTGTATGAAGTGTCCTTATCCTTTTTGATAACTTTTGGTTAAAAGTTCATTTTATTCTATATTAGAGTGGCTACTCCAGCTTGTTTCTTGGGACCATTTGCTTGGAAAACTGTTTTCCAGCCTTTTATTTTGAGGTAGTATCTATCTTTGACATTGATATATGTTTCCTGTATGCAGCAAAATGCTGGGTCCTTTTTATGTATCCAGTCTCTTAGTCTATGTCTTTTTATTGGAGAACTGATTCCTTTGATGTCAAGAGATATTAAGGAATAGTGATTGTTGCTTCCTATTTTTTTACGTTATTTTTATGTTTGTGTAGCCACTTTTTTGGGATTTGTTAAAAGATTACTTTTTTGCTTTTTCTAGGGTATACTTTCCCTCCTTGTGTTGGAGTTTTCCATCTATTATCCTTTGTTGGACTGGATTTGCGTAAAGATATTGTATACATTTGGTTTTGCCATGGACTATCTTGGTTTCTCTATGTTTATTAAGAGTTTTACTGGGTATAGTAGCCTGGACTACCATTTGTGTTCTTTTAGGGTTTGTATGACATTTGCCAAGGATATTTTAGCTTTCATAGTTTCTGGTGGGAAATCTGGTATAATTCTGATAGGTCTGCCTTTATATGTTACTTGAGCATTTCCCTTACTGCTTTTAATAGTCTTATTTTGTTTTGACTGCTATGTGACAGGAGGAATTTCTTTTCTGGTCCAATCAATTTGGAGTTTTGTAGACTTCCTGTATGTTTATGTGCATCTCTTTCTTTAGGTCAGGGAAATTTTCTTCTTTAATTTTGTCGAAGATATTTCCTGAACATTTAAGTTGGGAATCTTCAATCTCTTCTATACCTATTATCCTTAGGTTTGGTCTTCTCATTGTGTCCTGGATTTCCTAGATGTTTTGGGTTAGAAGCTTTTTGCATTTTGCATTTTCTTTGGCTATTGTATCAATGTTTTCTATTTTTTAAAAAATACTTTTTATTAGATATTTTCTTAATTTACATGTCAAATGTTATCCCCTTTCCTGGTTTTCCCTTGAAAAACATCCTATCCCATTCTGCCTCCCCATACTCACCAACCTACACACCCCCTCTTCCCTCTCCTTGCTTTCCTCTATGCTGGGACACCCAGGCTTCTCAGGACCAAGAGCTTCTCCTCCCTTTGATGACCAACAAGGCCATCCTCTGCTTGAGCTTCGTTTGTTCTGTGAATTGTATCTTGAGTATTCCAAGCTTCTGGGCTAATATCCACTTAACAGTGAATGAATACCATGTGTGTTCTTTTGTGATTGGGTTACTTCACTCAGGATGATATTGTCTAGTTCCATTCATTTGCTTAAGAATTTCATGAGGCTGGAGAGATGGCTCAGCGGTTAAGAGCACTGATTATCTTTCCAAAGGTCCTGAGTTCAAATCCCATCAACCATATGGTGGCTCAAACCATCTGTAATGAAATCTGACACCCTCTTCTTGGTGTCTGAAGACAGCTACAGTGTACTTACATATAATAAATAAATCCTTTTTAAAAAGAATTTCATGAATTCACTGTTTTTAATAGGTGAGTAGTATTCTATTGTGTAAATATTCTACATTTTATATATCCATTCCTCTGCTGAGGGACATCTGGGTCGTTTCCAGCTTCTGGCTATTATAAATAAGACTGCTATGAATATAGTGGAGCATATGCCTTTATTACATGTTGGAACATCTTCTGGGTATATGTCCAGAAGAGGTATAGCTGGGCCTCAGGTAGTACAATGTGCAATTTTCTGAGGAACCACCAAACTGATTTCCAGAGTAGTTGTGCCAGCTTGCAATCCCTCCAGCAGTGGAGGAGTGTTCCTCTTTCTATACCTCCTTGCCAGCATCTACTGTCACCTGAGGTTTTGATCTTATCCATTCTGACTGGTTTGAGGTAGAATCTCAGGTTTGTTTTGATTTACATATCCTTGATGACTAAGAATATTGAACATTTCTTTGGGTGCTTCTCAGCCCTTTGCATTTACTCAGTTGAGAATTCTTTATTTAGCTCTGTACTTCATTTTGTAATAGGGTTATTTGATTCTCTGGAGTCTAACTTCTTCAGTTCTTTGTATATATTGGATATTAGACTTCTGTCAGATGTAGGGTTTGTAAAGACCTTTTCCCAATTTGTTGGTTGCCGATTTGTCACATTGACAGTATCCTTTGCCTTACAGAAACTGTAATTTTATGAGGTCCCATTTGTCAATTATTGATCTTAGAGCATAAACTATTGACTTTCTGTTCAGGAATTTTTCTCCTGTGCCCATGTGCTCGAGGATCTTCCCCACTTTCTTTTCTATTAGCTTGAGTGTGTCGGGTTTTATATTGAGGTCTGTGACCCACTTAGACTTGAGCTTTGTACAAGGAGATAAGAATGGATAGATTTGTATTCTTCTGCATGCTAACCTCCAGTTGAACCTGTACAACTTGTTGAAAAGGCTATCTTTTTTCCATTGGATAGTTTTAGCTCCTTTGTCAAAGTTCAAGTGACCATAGGTGTGTGAGTTCATTTCTGGGTCTTCAGTTCTATTCCACTGATCTACCTGCCTGTCACTGTACCAATACCATGTAGTATTTTGTCACTATTGCTCTATAGTACAGCTTGAGGTCTGGGATGCTGATTCCCTCAGAAGTTCTTTTATTGTTGAGAATAGTTTTAGCTATCCTGGGTTTTGTTATTCCAGATGAATTTGATAATTGCTCTTTCTAACTCTGAAGAATTGAGTTGGAATTTTAATGGGGATTGTATTGAATCTGTAGAGTGCTTTAAGCAAGATGGCTATTTTTACTATATTAATCCTGCCAATCCAGGAGCATGGGATATCTTTCCATCTTCTAGGGTCTTCTATAGACATCTGTTAAATCCATTTGGTCCATAACTTCTGTTAGTTTCACTGTGTCTTTGTTTAGTTTGTGTTTTGCTGATCTGTCCATTGATGAGAGTGGGGTATTGAAGTCCCTCACAATTACTGTGTGAGGTGCAATGTGTGCTTTGAGCTTTAATAAATTTTCTTTTATGGTGGTTGGTGCCCTTGCATTTGGAGCATAGATATTCAGAATTGAGAGTTCTCCTTGGTAGATCTTTCCTTTGATGTATATGAAGTATCCTTCCATGTATTTTTTGATGACTTTTGGTTGACCGTTGATTTTAGACAGTATTAGAATGGCTACTCCAGGTTGTTTTCTGAGACCATTCGCTTGGAAAATTGTTTTCCAGTCCTTTACTCTCATGTAGTGTTTGTCTTTGATACTGAGGTGCATTTCCTGAATGCAGCAAAATGCTGTGTCCTGTTTATGTATCCAGTCTATGTCTTTTTGGGGGCGGGAATTGAGTCCATTGACATTAAGAGCTATTCAGGAATAGTGATTGTTGCTTCCTGTTATTTTTGATGTTATTTTTATGTTTGTGTGGTTATCTTCTTTTGGGTTTGTTGAAAGAACATTACTTTCTTGTTTTTTCTAGGGTGTAGCTTCCCTCCTTGTGTTGGAGTTTTCCATCTATTATCCTTTGTAGGGCTGGATTAGTGGAAAGATAGTGTATAAATTTGGGTTTGTCAGGAAATATCTTCATTCCTCCATCTATGGTAATTGAGAGTTTTGCTGGGTATAGCAGTCTGTACTGGCATTTGCATTCTATTAGGGTCTGTATGAGATCTACCCAGGATCTTTTAGCTTTCATAGTCTCTGGTGAGTAGTCTGGTGTAATTCTGATGGGTCTGCCTTTATAAGTTACTTGACCTTTTTCACTTACTGTTTTCAATATTCTTTGTTTAGTGCATTTACTATTTTGATTATTATGTGACAGGAAGAATTTATTTTCTTGTCCAATCTATTTGTCATTCTGTAGGCTTCTTTTATGTTCATGGTCATCTGTTTCTTTAGGTTAGGGATGTTTTCTTCTATATTTTGTTGAAGATATTTATTGGCCCTTTAAGCTGGAAATCTTTGCTCTCTTCTATACCTATAAATCCTCGCATTTGGTCTTCTCATTGTGTCATGGATTTCCTAGATGTTTTGGATTAGAAACTTTTTGCATTCGTATTTTCTTTGACTGTTGTGTCAATGTTTTCTATGGTATTTTCTGCTCCTGAGATTCTCTTTTTTCCCTCTTGTATTCTGTTGCTGATTCTTGTATCTGTGATTCCTGATTTCTTTCCTAGGCTTTCTATGTCCAGAGTTGTCTCCCTTTGTGATTTCTTTGTTGTTTCCACTTCCATTTTTAGATCCTGGATGGTTTTGTTCAGTTCCTTTACTTGTTTGTTTGTGTTTGCCTATATTTCTTTAAGGGAATTATTTATGTCCTTCTTGAAGTCCTCTATCCACATCATGAGATGTGATTTTAAATCCAAATCTTGCTTTTCCAGTATGTTGGGGTATCCAGGACTTGTGGGAGAACTGGGTTCAGATGATGCATGTCACCTTGGTGTCTGTTGGTAATGTTCTTATGCTTGCCTTTTGCTATCTGGTTCTCTGTGGTGTTAAATGGTCTTGCAGTCTCTGACTGTGGCTTGTTCCTGTCCTGCAAGCCAGTATATTAGTACTCCTGGGAAACTAGTTCTCTCTGTGTACACTGGTGTGTAGGCACTCCTGGGAGGCCAGCTCCCTAGGGGCAATATTTGTGTTTGAAGCTCTGTGGCCCAGGATCAGCTCTGGGCACAGATGGAAATCAGAAGACTTCTATCTCTGGCTGTCCCTGAATTCATGTGTCCTGCGGGTTTCAGGCTGTTTCCTCTGAGCAGCAAGAATCGGTTGTTCTGTCTGCACTCAGGCCTGTCCACACTCCTGGGAAGCTAGCTATCTCCACAGGCCACCTGGGTATGCAGCCCTGTGACTGAGGATGGTCTCCAGCAGGTGTGTCAATGTTTTCTACGGTATCTTCTGCACCTGAGATTCTCTCTTCTATCTCGTATACTGTTGGTGATGCTTGCTTTTATGACTTCTGATCTCTTTCCAATGTTTTCTATTTCTAGGGTTGTCCCCCTTTGTGATTTCTTTATTGTTTCTAGTTCCATTCTTAGATCCTGGATGGTTTTGTTCAATTCCTTCATCTGTTTGGTTATAGATTTCTGTAGTTCTTTAAGGGATTTTTGTGTTTCTTCTTTAAGAGCTTCTATCTGTGTACCTGTGTTCTCCTGTATTTCTCTAAAGGAGTTATTTATGAGTCCTCTATCATCATCATGAGATGTGATTTTAAATCAGAGTTTTACTTCTTTGGTGTGTTGGATTATCTACAGCTCTTTCTGGTGGGAGAACTGGTTTCTGATGATGCCAAGTAGCCTTATGTTTCTTATGTTGCTTATGTTCTTGCCCTTGCCTTTCGCCATCTTGATATCTCTGGTGTTAGCTGGTCTTGTTGTCTCTGACTGTAGCTTCTTCCTCCTGCAAGCCTCTCTGTCAATACTCCTGGGAGGCCAGTTTTCTTTGGGAGGAATTTTGGTATGGAGAGCTGTGGCACAGGGTCAGCTCCAGGGTGCAGAGGGAAACCAGAAGGATCCTGTCCCCTGCTGTTCCTTGGTTCCTGTGCCCTGATCGCTGGGGGATGGGGGTGTACTGGCTGGTTTTGTGTATCAACTTGACACAGGCTGGAGTTAACTTGAAGTAGAGAAAGGATCTTCAGCTGGGAAAGTGCCTCCATGAGATACAGCTGTGGGGCATTTTTCTCAATTAGTGATCAAGGGGGTAGGGCCTAGCCTCTTGTGGGTGATACCATCATCCCTGAGCTGTGGGTCTAGCAAACCAGAGGAGCAAGCCAGTAAGAAACATCTCTCCATGGCCTCTGAATCAACTCCATTTCCTGATCTGATTGAGCTCCAGTCCTGACTTTCTTTGGTGATCAACAGCAGTGTGGAAGTGTAAGCTGAATAAACACTTTCCTCCACAACTTGCTTTTTTGGTTATGGTTTTTGTGCAGGAATAGAAACCATGACTAAGACAGGGGGTGTTCATTTTAGGCCAGGAATTTGAAGAGAAGTGGTAGTCTTACCTGTGCTCACAGTTGTGTTCCCACTCCTGCGAGACCAGCTCTCTTCTGCCGGTATTTGGGTTTAGAGCACTGTGGCATGGGAACAGCTGTGACACAGGATCGGCTCTGGGCACAGACCCCTTTCAGCTGTTCTTATCTCATTTTCCCTGATTCTGGAAAAGTGACACAAATTTGCTCTTTCTATTACTGACTTGATTATAAGCTGTGCACGTTAATTGCTTCATTGATTCTAATGTATTTTCAGTTTTGGTGTTTCACGTGCTATTGCATAGCACTGTCCTTTCTTGTGTCTTTTCCTCCATCAGTAGTTTTTTCTACCCCTTGTCTCCTATCTCTGGTGCCTTCTTTCTGCATTTTTCATCTCCTGCTTCATGGGGTCTTTGAATGTTATTTAGAACACAAAGCATATGCTACTTAAAATTTATTCCCATTTCTTGTAGTAAATCTTTTTTAAAGTATGCTCTTTCTTTGCCTCTCGAGTGCTATATTTTCATTTCTTAAAGCTAAAAAATTTTTCACATGCCCCATAATGAGGTTCTGCTTTGCCTGTTTATTCAGCCTTGAATGGCTGTTTTATCAGTCCTTTCATTCTTCTGAAAAACAAAAATAATGCAGGTTTCTTAGATTCCATAATATTTTACATGCATTTTTCTAATATTCTCTTAGATCTTCCATCCTGTAAATGCTCCTTTCCTTATTCAATAGTTGAACATTCTGATATGGGCATATCTGTTTGTGTACAAGTCTTGTTCACACCTTCCTCTGTACACCCACTGTGCCAAGGACAAGATCTGAAATGATTTGGCTAAAATAGGTTGAAAACCTTTCCCTTTGAACAAGTACTCCCAAATCCATAGCCCAATTGGGAGCTGGCCTCAAGGCATGGTATTGATAAAGCCTGTTGAGTCTCAAGGCAAAGGCTCTTCAGACCACTGAGACTCTATTTCAGGGTATTGTTAAGATGATTTCAGGATCCCCTCCTTGAAGTTTCTTCTCCTTGGAGATAATATCGGGTTCTTGGAATTAGCTCAGAGTATTTCAGAAGTAATATTCCGGCACAAAAATATTACAAGTGCTTGACACTCACGCATGTGGAGTGCCTTATCTAACTTCTACCAAGGAAGCAAAGTTTCGCAAGTCTTTGACATGTTAGAATACAGAAGGTCTGTGTTCCAGGGATCCACCTATCTCTTTCAGGGTTCAATAAACTAAATGTGATTTCTTCTAAACCTCTGTCTGAATCTCTTTCTTCCTTTCATGCTACAGAACTCACATTTAGCTGAAATTGAAATTGAATTTCATAATGATTTCCTTTCTCCTTAGTTCTACTGAATTTCTGCTTGGAGTTTCTAGCAGCCACAGCCACAGAATTTCTCCCACTCCCTTCCTTGAGACTCCAGTCAGACAGAAAAATTCAAAATCTGCACACACCCTGACATCTCTCTCTTTTAACATAGCCTCACTATGTACAGCCCTACCTGATTGGCCTGGAACTTACAGTGTAAACCAGGCTGGCCTAGAACTCACAGACAATATATGCCTCTTAAATGCTGGGATTAGAGGGATATGCCACATGCTGGGCACTTTTTTAATAAATACTTTTCCATATTCATGCATATCTCAAGCTCTATTCTCCATGCTTATACTGAGTATATATGCATGTATATGCCTATATATTTTCATATATATATGAAAATAAATTTTTCGTTTTCTTATACAATACACCTGACCACAATTTCTCCTCTTTCTACTTCTCCCAGCTTCCCTACCTCCTATCTTTCCAGATAAACCCCCTCACCATTTTATGTCAGAAAAGAGAAGTCCTCCAAGAGACAACAACCATACATGACAAAACAAGATATAATGAGAGAAGGCAAAAGTCCTTGTATCAAGGCTGGACAAGGAAATCCAATAGGGGAAAAAGAGTTCCAAGAGAGGCCAAAGACATACTCCCACTGTTTGAGGTCCCAACCTGGTGCAGACTCATGCAGGACCCATGTTTGCAGCTTCTGTCTCTGTGAGCCCATGTGCACCTGTTTAGTTGATTTGGTGTGACATGGTCTCCTGATGTCCTCCATCCTCTCTCTCTCCTAAAGGCTTTCCTTCACTCTTCCACCAGGGTCCCCTGAGCTCCAAGAGAGGAACCTGATGGGAACCTCAAACTTAGATACCCTCTTTGCATAATGTCTCCTTATGGGAGCACCTGCTCCCATTTACTGGTAGTGAAAGCATCTTTGTTGGTGACTTAGCAAGGTACCGCTCTATGAGCATAGAAGAATCGTTTTATTTATTTGTTTATTATTTCCTACTTATTTATTTATTTGCCTAGCAACGTTAGGTTCTACCCGAGGTCTCTGGGCTATCTGGTCTCTAAATTTTGTCTTTCCAGGCAGTGTCAAGCATGGGCTTCCTCTCTTAGCATGGGCCACAAGTTTAAACCAGACATTGGTTAGCTACTACCACAAGTTCTGTGACACCATTGCCCTAGCACACTTTGCCTGCTGGACAAATTTTTGCTCAAAGGTTTTGTGGCTGTGTTGGTGTCTGAGTTTCTGTTTTAGCAGCCTACAGAACACCTTCATGTACCAAAGAACCAGAATGTAGGGGTGACAGCTCCATGGGAACACCAGCTCAGCCTCTCCATGTTCAAAGAACTGGATAGATTTGTCCTTAGTAATGGGGTCCCTGCTATCAGTGTGTGGAGAACAACCCTTGGTCCTAGCATCAGCCATAGGACCTCTTTGCCAACAACTCAACAGAATACAACCCAGTCCCACCTCTGGAAGCCTTGCCTGGCTACAAGAGATGACCAGATGAAACTCCATGGACCCTGTTACTAGTCCAGGATCATCCTTATAGATTCCAGATTCCAGTACAATTTCCACTGTACTAGGTTTCTTTCCCCAAGGAGCTGTTGGCCACTGGCCCTTGAAGACAAACAGGGCAGAGGTGGGAGGGACCCAGGTTTAGAGGGCATGAGTAACAATGGATGGATTGGCTTCCAGGATCTGCTTCAGTGAGAGATAGCTCAACTTTATTCATGGTGAACAAGGGCTGTATAGATCATGGGGAGTGGGTAAGAAATTCCAAGCTGGATATATGCTATTGGCTAGGGCAGTGGCCTGGGAGTGCTTCTTTTATATAAAGCAAAACTCCAAGAATCTGCCTTTACTTGGAGAAAAGTTGAACCTGTCATCTGGCCATAGGGTACACGACTTTCCTCAGTTGTTTTATGGGGTTACAGGCAGGAAGTGCTGATTGGTCATAACATGGTATCTAATTATCATATGGCAAGAAATGCTGAATGAGACTTATGTGCTGAGTCATGCACCACTCTCAGGAAGCTTTGTGCAAGGTCATCAAGTAGACAAGGTCAGATACCTGTGTTTAGAGATACTCTCCAGATAAGATCAGGCAGAGAAGAAGAGAAAGACCCACTGAGAAAGGGAGTCCTCCATTTTGTGCTGATCTCAGAGAGTATATCCAGATTTGGTGGACCTTAATTAAAGCAGTGTCTTTCAGCAGGTTTCTACCCCTGCAGTGACTCCCCAGTTCTATCTCTCATCACACTTTCTCTTTCCATTCCATCTCCTCCCACATACCTGATCCTCACTCATCCACCCACAACATTTATTCTATTTACCCTGCCTGCACCACTCCCCTTTATCTAACCTCTCTGGATCTATGGATGTAGACCTTGTAGCTTGTTTATCCTCTACTCAATGGCTATATCCACTTATAAGTGAATGCATATTATATTTGTCTTTCTGGATCTAGGTTACCTAACTCAAGATGATTTTTTTCCTACTTTCATCCATTTGCCTGCAAATTTCATGATGTCATCTTTTAAACATCTGAGTAATACTCCCATTGTGTAAATTTACCACATTTTCTCTATTTATTCTATGGTTGAAGGATATCTAGGTTGTTATCATTTTCTGGCTGTCTTAGAGTTTCCATTGATATGAAGAGACGCCATGACCAAGGCAACTCTTAAAAGAGAAAACACTTAATTGGGGCTGGCTTACAGTTTCAGAGATTAAGTTTATTATTATCATGGTGGGAAGCATGGCAGCACCCAGACAGACATGATGCTAGAGAAGGAGCTGATTGCCTTGATCCAAAGGCAAGCAGAAGATGTGGACTGTCTTCAGGTAGATAGAAGAAGGATATCAAAGCCTACCTCCAGTGACACATTCCCTCCAACATGGTCACACCTACTCTACCAAGGCCATACCTTCTAATAATGCCACTCCCTGGGCCAAGCATGTTCATACCACCACACTGGCTATTATGAATAAAACCACAATGAACATAGTTGAGCAAGTATCCTTGTAGTAAGATGGAATATCCTTTGGGTATATGTACAAGAGTGGTATAACTGGATTTTCAAGTAGATCAATTCTCAATTTTCTGAGGAATGGTCATATTGATTTCTATGGTGGCTATGCAAGATTGTATTCCTACCTGCAATGGAGGAGTTTTCCCTTTGTTCTACATCCTTGCCAGAATGACCTGTCACTTTGTTATCAATTTTAGCCATTCTGACAGGTGTAAGATAGAATCTCAAAGTAGTTTTGATATTCATTTCCTTTGTGGTTAAGAATGTTGAACATTCTTTAAGTGTTTCTCAACCATTTGAAACTTCGCTATCGATAATTCTCTGTTAAGATGTGTATTCCATTTTATAATTGGATTATTTTCGTATGTTTCCTGAGTTCTTTATATATTTTGGGTATTAGTCCTCTATCAGATGTGGAGTCCTCTATCTGTAGGCTGCTGCTTTGTCTAATTGGTGTCCTTTGCCTTGCAGAAGCTTATCAGTTTCATGGGTCCTATTTATTAATTGTTGGTCTTATTGTCTGTGCTATCAATGTCCTGTTCAGAATTAAATATGCCAATGCCTTAAAGGCTATTTTCTACTTTCTCTTCTATAGGGTTCATTGTATCATTTTATGTTGAGGCCTTTGACCCACTTAAACTTGAGTCTTGTGCAAGATGCTGAAAATGGACCTATTTGCATTCTTCTATATGCAGACATCCAATTCAACCAGCAACATTTGGTGAAGATGTTGTTTTTCCAGTGGGTGTTACTGGCTTCTTTATCAAAAGTCAGGTGTCCATAGTTGTGTGGATTTATGTTTCGGCCTTCAATTGTTCAATGTATCTTGGTCTTTTTTTTTTTTTTTTTTTTTTTTTTTTTTTTTTTTTGGCCAGTACCATGAGATTTTAGTACCATGAGATTTTATTATTATAGTTCAGTAGTAAAACTTCAAATCAAGAGTAGTGATAGTTACAGAAGTTCTTTATTATATACAACTGTTTTCACTATTCTTGGTTTTTTATTTTGCTATATGAGCTGAGAACTGTCTTTTAAAATCTGTAAAGAATTCTGTTGAAATTTTGATGGGGATTGCATTGAGGCTATAGATTACTTTTGGTAGGATAGACATTTTACTGTTAATCTTACCAATCCATGAGGATGGGGGAATGTCTCTGGCTTTGGTATCTTCTTCAGTTTCTTTCTTTAAAGACTTGAAGTTTTTATCTCACATGATTTTTCATTTGCTTTGTTAGAGTTACCACAAGGTATTTTATATTATTTGACACCACTGTGAAAGATGTTGTTTCCCTGATTTCTTTCTTAATCTGCTTGCAGTTTGCATAAAGGAGGGCTACTGATAATTAATTATTTATTTATTTATTTATTTTAAATTAATCTTGTATCCAGGTACTTTGCTGAAAGAGTTTATCAGCTGTAGGAGTTCCCTGTTGGAGGTTTTTGGGTCACTTATTATATTATCATATTATCTCCAAATAAAGAAATAAAAATACTTGACTTTTTTACTTCTAGTTTATATCACCTTGATTTCCTACATTTGTCTTATTGCTCTAACTAAAACTTCAAGTACTATATAGATTCGGAGAGAATGGAAAATGTTCTTTTGTTTCTGATTTTAGTGGAATTGTTTTGAGTTTTCTCTCCATTTAATTTGATGTTGGCTATATATTTGCTATAATTTGCAATTATATTTATTAAATAAATATACAATTAATTAAATTTATTTTAATTAGTTATGTTTCTTATATTCATAATCTCTCCAGGGCTTTTCATCATGAATGGGTGTTAGATTTTGTTAAAGGTCTTTCTGCATCTAATGGGATAATTTTTTTCTTTCAGTTTGTTCATATAGTGAATTACATTTACTGATTTTTATATGTTGAACCATGCCTGCATCTCTGGGATGAAACATACTTGATCATGGTGGATGGTTTTTTTTTTTTTAAATATGTTCCTGGTCACTATTTGCAAATATTTTATTGAATATTTTTGCATCTATATTTGTACAGAAATTTGGTCAGTAATTCTTTTTCTTTAGGTATAAGGTTGGAAAATGATGCCTCCTAAAATGAAATGTGCAATAATCCCTTTGTTTCTATTTTGTGGAATAAATTGAAGAGTATTGGAGTTAACTCATCTTTGAAAGTCTGGTAGAATTTTGCAATAAAACCATCTGGCCCTGAGCTTTCTGTGTTGGGATGCTTAATTTCTGCTTAAATTTTACTAGGTGTTATTGATCTATTTAAGTTGTTTGTCTAATCTTGATTTAACTTTAGCAAGTGGTACCTATTGAGAAAATCATCTATTTCTTTTATATTTTCCAGTTGGGTGGAAGATGAGTTTTAAAAATATGTCCTTATGGTTCTTTGGATTTCCTCAGTGTCTTTTGGTAAGTTTCTAATTTTTAAAAAATTGGATACTCTCTTTATTTTTTAGATAGTTTGGATAAGGGTTTGTCTATCTTGTTGATTTTCTTATAGAACCTAATCTTTGTTTTACTGATTCTTTGTATTATTCTCTGTTTTGATTTTATTAATTTCAGACTTATTTCTTGCTGCCTGCTGCTTCTCGGTGTGTTTTCTTCTTTTTGTTCTCCAGCTCTGAGGTATGCTATTAAGATGCTAGCATGAGATTTCTCCAATTTTTGTTATTTTACGTAAGCACTTATAGTGCTATGAACTTTCCTCTTAATACCACTTGCATTGTGTCTCATGTTTGGGTACATGTATTCATTTTTGTTGAATTCTAGAAGGTCTTTCATTTCACTTTAAATTCTTTCTTGACCCATTTTTTAAATTCAGTAGAGAGTTGGTCAATTTCCCTGAGTTTGTAAGCTTTCTTGCATTTTTGTTATTGTTAATATCCAGCTTTAATCAGTGGTGGCCTAATAGGATTCAGGGAGTTATTTCAATGTTTGTTTTTTTGGATCTGTTGAGACTAACTTTATACCTGAGCATGTGGTCAATTTGGAGAAAGTTCCATGGGGACACATATCCTTTGTGTTTAGGTAAAGTGTTTTTTAAAAATATCTGTAAAGTCTCGTTGGTTTATAAAGACTGTTAGCTCTAGTATTTCTCTGTTAGATTTTGTCTGCATGACCTGTCCACTGATGAGAGTCAGGTACCGAAGTCTCCCACTACCAATGTGTGAACATCAATATGTGATCAAATCGTAGTAGTGTTTCTTTTGTAAACCTTAGTGCCCTTGTGTTTGAGGCATAGATATGAAGAATTGAAATGTCCTTTTGGTAAAATTTTCCTTTAATGTATATATAGTGTCTCTTTTGATTAGTTTTTTGTTTCAAAGCTGTTTTATTAGATATTAAAATGGTTATTCCAGTTTTTCTCTTTATATCCATTTGCTTATAATAACCTTTTCTAGCCCTTTACCCTGAGGTGCTGTTATCCTTGATGCTGAGCTGTATTTCTTGAATACAACAGAAGGATGGATCCTGATTTTTCATCCACTGACATTGGTCTGTGCCCCAATCCTGATTGGGGGATTTTACTGAGATCATTTTTTTTTTTTTATTATTCGATATAATTTATTTACATTTCAAATGATTTCCCCTTTTCTAGCCCCCCCACTCCCCGAAAGTCCCGCAAGCCCCCTTCTCTTCCCCTGTCCTCCCACCCACCCCTTCCCACTTCCCCGTTCTGGTTTTGCTGAATACTGTTTCACTGAGTCTTTCCAGAACCAGGGGCCACTCCTCCTTTCTTCTTGTACCTCATTTGATGTGTGGATTATGTTTTGGGTATTCCAGTTTTCTAGGTTAATATCCACTTATTAGTGAATGCATACCATGATTCACCTTTTGAGTCTGGGTTACCTCACTTAGTATGATATTCTCTAGCTCCATCCATTTGCCTAAGAATTTCATGAATTCATTGTTTCTAATGGCTGAATAGTACTCCATTGTGTAGATATACCACATTTTTTGCATCCACTCTTCTGTTGAGGGATACCTGGGTTCTTTCCAGCATCTGGCAATTACAAATAGGGCTGCTATGAACATAGTAGAACATGTATCCTTATTACATGGTGGGGAGTCTTCTGGGTATATGCCCAGGAGTGGTATAGCAGGATCTTCTGGAAGTAAGGTGCCCAGTTTTCGGAGGAACCGCCAGACTGATTTCCAGAGTGGTTGTACCAATTTGCAACCCCACCAGCAGTGGAGGAGTGTTCCTCTTTCTCCACACCCTCTCCAACACCTGCTGTCTCCTGAATTTTTAATCTTAGCCATTCTGACTGGTGTAAGATGAAATCTTAGGGTTGTTTTGATTTGCATTTCCCTAATGACTAATGAAGTTGAGCATTTTTTAAGATGCTTCTCCGCCATCCGAAGTTCTTCAGGTGAGAATTCTTTGTTTAACTCTGTACCCCATTTTTTAATAGGGTTGTTTGGTTTTCTGGAGTCTAACTTCTTGAGTTCTTTATATATATTGGATATTAGCCCTCTATCTGATGTAGGATTGGTGAAGATCTTTTCCCAATTTGTTGGTTGCCGATTTGTCCTCTTGATGGTGTCCTTTGCCTTACAGAAACTTTGTAATTTTATGAGGTCCCATTTGTCAATTCTTGCTCTTAGAGCATACGCTATTGGTGTTCTGTTCAGAAACTTTCTCCCTGTACCGATGTCCTCAAGGGTCTTCCCCAGTTTTTTTTCTATTAGCTTCAGAGTGTCTGGCTTTATGTGGAGGTCCTTGATCCATTTGGATTTGAGCTTAGTACAAGGAGACAAGGATGGATCAATTCGCATTCTTCTGCATGCTGACCTCCAGTTGAACCAGCACCATTTGTTGAAAAGGCTATCTTTTTTCCATTGGATGTTTTCAGCCTCTTTGTCGAGGATCAAGTGGCCATAGGTGTGTGGGTTCATTTCTGGATCTTCAATCCTGTTCCATTGATCCTCCTGTCTGTCACTGTACCAATACCATGCAGTTTTTAACACTATTGCTCTGTAGTATTGCTTGAGGTCAGGGATACTGATTCCCCCAGATTTCCTTTTGTTGCTGAGAATAGTTTTAGCTATCCTGGGTTTTTTGTTGTTCCAGATGAATTTGATAATTGCTCTTTCTAGCTCTGTGAAGAATTGAGTTGGGATTTTGATGGGTATTGCATTGAATCTGTATAGTGCTTTAGGCAAAATGGCCATTTTAACTATATTGATTCTGCCGATCCATGAGCATGGGAGGTTTTCCCATTTTTTGAGGTCTTCTTCCATTTCCTTCTTCAGAGTCTTGAAGTTCTTGTCATACAGATCTTTCACATGTTTGGTAAGAGTCACCCCAAGATACTTTATACTGTTTGTGGCTATTGTGAAGGGGGTCATTTCCCTAATTTCTTTCTCAGCCTGCTTATCCTTTGAGTATAGGAAGGCCACTGATTTGCTTGAGTTGACTTTATAACCTGCCACTTTGCTGAAGTTGTTTATCAGCTGTAGGAGCTCTCTAGTGGAGTTCTTTGGGTCACTTAGGTAGACGATCATGTCGTCTGCAAATAATGATAGTTTGACTTCTTCCTTTCCAATTTGTATCCCTTTGACCTCCTTATGTTGTCGAATTGCCCGAGCTAGTACCTCAAGTACAATATTGAAAAGATAAGGAGAAAGGGGGCAGCCTTGTCTGGTCCCTGATTTCAGTGGGATTGCTTCAAGTTTCTCTCCATTTAGTTTGATGCTGGCTACCGGTTTGCTGTATATTGCTTTTACTATGTTTAGGTATGGGCCTTGAATTCCTGTTCTCTCCAAGACTTTAAGCATGAAGGGATGCTGAATTCTGTCAAATGCTTTTTCAGCATCCAATGAAATGACCATGTGGTTTTGTTCTTTGAGTTTGTTTATGTAGTGGATTGTATTGATGGATTTCCGTATATTGAACCAACCCTGCATTCCTGGGATAAAGCCTACTTGATCATGGTGGATGATCGTTTTGATGTGTTCTTGGATTCGGTTGGCAAGAATTTTATTGAGTATTTTTGCATCGATGTTCATAAGGGAAATTGGTCTGAAGTTCTCTTTCTTTGTTGGATCTTTGTGTGGCTTTGGTATCAGCGTAATTGTGGCTTCGTAGAAGGAATTGGGTAGTGTTCCTTCTGTTTCTATTTTGTGGAATAGTTTGAAGAGTATTGGTGTTAACTCTTCTTTGAAGGTCTGGTAGAATTCTGCACTGAAACCATCTGGTCCTGTGCTTTTTTTGGTTGGAAGACTTTCTATGACTCCTTCTATTTCTTTAGGCATTATGGGACTGTTTAGATGGTCTAGTTGGTCCTGATTTAATTTTGGTATTTGGTATCTGTCAAGGAAATTGTCCATTTCCTCCAGATTCTCCAGTTGTGTTGAGTATAGGCTCTTGTAGTAGGATCTGATGATTTTTTGGATTTCCTCAGTTTCCGTTGTTATGTCTCCCTTTTCATTTCTAAGTTTGTTAATTTGGATACTTTCTCTGTGCCCTTTGGTCATTCTGGCTAAGGGTTTATCTATCTTGTTGATTTTCTCAAAGAACCAGCTCCTGGTATTGTTGATTTTTTGTATGGTTCTCTTTGTTTCTACTTGATTGATTTCGGCCCTGAGTTTGATGATTTCCTGCCTTCTACTCCTCCTGGGCGAAATAGCTTCTTTTTGTTCCAGGGCTTTCAGGTGTGTCATTAAGCTGGTAATGTATGCTCTCTCCATTTTCTTTTTGGAGGCACTCAGGGCTATGAGTTTTCCTCTTAGCACTGCTTTCATTGTGTCCCATAGATTTGGGTATGTTGTGTTTTCATTTTCATTGTGTTCTAAAAAGTCTTTAATTTCTTTCTTTATTTCTTCCTTGACCAAGGTATCATTGAGTAGAGTATTGTTCAGTTTCCACGTGTATGTGGGCTTTCTGTTGTTTCTGTTGCTATTGAAGACCACTTTTACTCCATAGTGATCAGATAGGAGGCATGGGATTAGTTCGATCTTCTTATATTTGTTGAGGTCTGTCTTGTGACCAATTATATGGTCGATTTTGGAGAAGGTACCATGAGGTGCTGAGAAAAAGGTATATTCTTTTGTTTTAGGATAGAATGTTCTATATATATCTGTTAAATCTAATTGGTCCAAAGCTTCAATTAGTTTCATTGTGTCCCTGTTTAGTTTCTGTTTTCCTGATCGGTCCATTGAGGAAAGTGCAGTGTTGAAGTCACCCACAATTATTGTGTTAGGTGCAATGTGTGCTTTTAGTTTTAATAAAGTTTCTTTTACAAAAGAGGGTGCCCTTACATTTGGGGCATAGATGTTCAGGATTGTCAGTTCTTCTTTTTGTATTTTTCCTTTGACCAGCAAGAAGTGTCCCTCAGGGTCTCTTTTGATGACTTTGGGTTGAAAGTCAATTTTATCTGATATTAAAATGGCTACTCCAGCTTGTTTCCTGAGACCATTTGCTTGTAAAATTGTCTTCCAGCCTTTTACTCTAAGGTAGTGTTTGTCTTTGACCCTGAGGTGTGTTTCCTGTAAGCAGCAAAATGTAGGGTCCTGTTTACGTATCCATTCAGTTAGTCTGTGTCTTTTTATTGGGGCATTAAGTCCATTGATGTTAAGAGATATTAAGGAATAGTGATTGTTACTTCCTATCATTTTTGACGTTATTTTTTAAATTTGAATGCTTAACTTCTTTTGGGTTTGATGAAAGGTTACTATCTTGCTTTTTCCAGGGTGAAGTTTCCCTCCTTGTATTGGTGTTGTCCTCCTATTATCCTTTTTAGGGCCGGGTTTGTGGATAGATATTGGGTAAACTTGGTTTTGTCATGAAATATCTTAGTTTCTCCATCTATGGTGATTGAGAGTTTTGCTGGATATAGTAGTTTTGGTTGGCATTTGTGTTCTCTTAGAGTCTGCATGAGATCTGCCCAGGACCTTCTAGCCTTCATAGTCTCAGGTGAAAAGTCTGCTGTGATTCTGATAGGTCTTCCTTTATATGTTACTTGGCCTTTTTCTCTTACTGCCTTTAGTATTCTTTCTTTGTTTAGAACATTTGGTGTTTTGATTATTATGTGACGGGAAGTATTTCTGTTCTGGTCCAGTCTGTTTGGAGTTTTGTAGGCTTCTTGTATATTCATGGGCATCTCTCTCTTTAGGTTAGGGAAGTTTTCTTCCATAATTTTATTGAAGATATTTGCTGGCCCTTTAAGTTGTAAATCTTCACTCTCCTCTATGCCTATAATCCTTAGGTTTGGTCTTCTCATTGTGTCCTGGATTTCCTGGATATTTTGGGTTACAAGCTTTTTGCATTTTGCATTTTCTTTAACTGTTGAGTCCATGGTTTCTATGGAATCTTCAGCATCTGAGATTCTTTCTTCTATCTCTTGTATTTTGTTGTTGATATTTGTATCTCTGTCCCCTGATTTCTTCCCAAGGCTTTCTATCTCCAAAGTTGTCTCCCTTTGAGTTTTCTTAGTTGTTTCTACTTCTGATTTTAGATCCTGGATGGTTTTGCTTAGCTCCTTCACTTGCATGTTTGTGTTTTCCTGTAATTCTTTAAGAGATTTTTGTGTTTTCTCTTTCATGAGCTCAGCCTGTTGACCAAAGTTCTCCTGTATTTCTTTAAGAGATTTTTGTGTTTCGTCTTTCATGACCTCAGCCTGTTGAGCAAAGTTCTCCTGTATTTCTTTAAGTGTTTTTTGCATTTCCTCCTTGTTGGCTTTTGTATTCTCCTGGATTTCTTTCAATGATTTTTGTGTTTCCCTTGCAAGGGCTTCTACCTTTTGATCCATTGTCTCCTGAATTTCTTTATGTATGACCTTCATGTGTTCCTGTACCAGCATCATGACCAGTGATTTTAAATCCAAATCTTGTTTTACTGGTGTGATGGGGTATCCAGGACATGTTGGTAGAGGAGAATTGGGTTCAGATGTTGCCATATTGCCTTGATTTCTGTTAGTGACGTTCCTGCGTTTGCCTTTTGCCATCTAGATCTCACTGGTGTTAGTTTATCTTGTCAGTGCTGGACTCACCAGTGCAAGCTGCCCCTTCCCAGTTGGCCTCTGGTGCACAGCTTACCTCCTGCACTGCTTGTAGACAGTGTGCTGCTGCCCAGGCTGTTCAGATCCCAAAGCAGGCACCCGAAGGCTCCCGCTGGGGCCCGCTGGATTCACTGGAGCACACTGACTTCTCCCAGCTGGCCGCCCGGAAGCCCAGCTAGCCACTTGCAGGACTTGGAGATGTAATGCTGCCGCCCAGACTGATCTGGATCCTCAGTCTGTCCGATTCCTGGAGTACGGAACCAAGATGGATCCTCCTCTCCTGACTGGTGGGAGGCCGAGTTCTGAAGTGGCCTCCGTGCAGGAAAGGCGCCGCACAACTGCAGCTGCTTGCTGTCCGGCTGGTCAGCGAAGGTCAGTGGTCGTGGGCGCAGGGCCTAACTGGTCCCTGTGACGCCTTGGTTCCACTGCTGATGGCCCTTCAGCTGGAGCAGCCACTCTGAGATCATTGATAGTGAGCAAACATTGTTAATTTCCATTATTCAGTTATTGCTGTTACGTTATTGTTGTTGTTTGTTATTGTTGTTACTCATGGTTGTTGTGGTGGTATTGTGTATGTGTGTGCGTGTGCGTGTGCGTGTGTGTGTGTGTGTGTGTGTGTGTGTGTGTGTGTGTGTACTTGTGCTCCCCTATTTTTCGTTTAGCAGAGCTGGCTAGATTTGTAGATATATATTGCTTAAGTTGGATTTAATTTTGTTAAAAATATTTTCTGGGCTTTAAGCTGGGACTCTCCTTCTTCTTCTATTTCTATTATCCTTAGGTTTGGTCTTTTCATAGTGTCCCAGATTTCCTGGCTTTTTGTGTCAGAAGCTTTTTTAGATTTAACATTTTTCTTTAACTGAGTATTATCACTTATTTTTGTTTGTTTGTTTTGGGAGTCGTCTATTTGATTTTTGTACAGCTTGCCTCTTTAGTTCTTGTTTGATTTCCTCATATTTTCATTTTCAGAATTCCCTTCTTAGTTTTTGTTTTATTTATTGTTTCTATTTTTGTTTTCACATCCTGAACACTTTTATTGGTATCTTTCATCTGTTCCTGGTTTTCTTTAAGTGATTTATTCATTTCCAATTGTTTGTGTTTTCCTGGATTTCTTTAAGAGATTTATTCATCTCCTCTTTAAGAACCTCTACCATCTTCATACAGTTGGCTTTAAATCTCTTTGTCATCCTTCAGCCATGTTGGAATTTTAGTCCCTGCTTCAGTAAGGATAGCTGGGCTCCAGTGAAGACATGCTGTCCTGACTGTTATTGACTATGTGCTTATGCTGGTGCATAGGCATCTTGAGTTCAAGGTGATTATAGTTCTTGATGCAGTCTTTGTTGAGTAGGCATTTTTTGTTTGTTGGTTTCCTTTTCTTTCTGGATTTTCAGAGTGTGATGGCTGTATGTTGCCTGTTTTACTGACCGGGTTGGCAGGTGTCTTCACAGGGAATGCCTGCTGATCTTGGAGGCTGGGACACATCATAGAGTTGAAGAAGGAGGTCAGGAGGAGGTAGGATCCCAGGAGAGGTGGGCAGTGGAAGAAGGGAAACTGCTGCTGAGACTCTGTTGCATGACCAAGGGAGGAATCGAGTCTCAGGGAAAAGAGAGCAGAAAAGATCTGCGGTTAGCCTCCTTGGTCTTTTCTGTTGCCCTATCTTTAATTCTAAAGTCATGATTATATTTACAGGTTAAAGTAATCATTGTGTTCTTATCTTAGAATGCTGGTCTGTAATACAGTTCTTCTGATTCAACTCAAACTTCCCGAAAGAAATGTAAATTGCCACTGATAACCTCTCACCTTGTCTTTGAATATGGTGTATGCATATTCTAAATTCTGGTCATTATCTACCTCTCTTGCAATGTTTCTTTTCTGGGGAATTTCCAGCCATTGGGCAAAAGTCAGCCCAAGCAATGTCCACTGTGAATTTTGATCTTACTGTTAAGAAATATTTAATATGTTACTTCTCTTGTGTTCCCCAAGTACCAAGTGCACATACCCCTGTGCCATTGTTTAGCATGTGGCACTTGGGTGGGTTCATTTACTTCCCAATCACCTATGTGAGCCTGTGAGTTCACTGAAAACTAGCCCTATGAGGTCCAATGGCACCTTACTACCAAGGGTTCACCACTGTGGCTCTCAGCCATGCTGAGACTGAACTAGGGTCTAACTTTTTCCTGTGCTCAGTGCTCTGTGAATGACCCATAGTAGTTCAAGTGGTGTCACTATTAGGTACTGGGCTATGAATAGAGAAATGTTGCTACTTTGTGGAACTTGCTATTACTTTTCTAGTCAAGGATCAGCAACTTAGGCACAAGAAGAATATTCCAACAGTAGATTTAATAGAGTAGTTTGTAATATAGGCCTTCATGACTAAAGGCCAATGGAGGTCTGCAAAAAACAGCTATAGCTGGTAGATCTGAGAAGGTCAGAGAGAGAGATCTCTCCCCTACCACAACCTAAGAGCTCTAGTAAGAGGGGAAATATCCATGTGGTGAATGCTCAGATATGGTAGGCAACATGGCTAACAACCAGGTTTTGTGGTTGTTCTTAGATAAAGGAGGGTCACCATATAGATGGCACAGCCAAGGTATTGCCAAAAGGACAGGCTGGGTGCTTTGTCTTGTCAAGATGGAGGCAGTTCTGCCTTTGGTGCTAGAGAGATGCACCAAGAACTGAAAGCGGGTTGGGAGCTCTTCCTGCCATCTTCCTACAGCCACCCTCCTGCTGCTTTCTCTTAGTGACAGCAGAGGGACCTAGATGTATTTTGAAGTGCCCCAGGGAAATAGAGATTATATGGACTTGAAGCTCTGAGATTGTGAGGAAAGAATTAACATAGAAGATCACTCGGCGTTCAGGAGTTCACTCCTTGGAACCGGGAATTCTACCTTCTTTATGTGACAGTTCTACAAAGGGACAGACATCAGGGGAAGGCTGACAATTCTTCTGCTGCTCACACTACCTATACTTTCATATGTGGCCAAAATACCAGACAGAAACAAGTCAAGGGGAAAAGACCTTATTTTGCCTCATAGTTTCTGAGTTCTCATTTGGCTTATCCTGGTGGGGAAGCCACAGCAGCAGAAAGGGCTCATTCTGGCGGTGGGGGTAGATTAATCCCAAGGTGGCAAATAGAAAGTAGAGATAGGCTGGTTAGAATCATGTTAGGCTGCAACCTTCAAAGGCCTGAACCCAATATCTTACTTCTACTCTACATGTTCCATAGCCATCCAAAATATTAAGTCATGTTAGAAAACAAGCATTCAAATCATGAGCCTGTGAGGGACATTTCAGATTCAAATCACAATGCTGCCCCTTTTCTCTTCCACTGTATTATAAGCACAAAGTATCATGTATACAACATATATTTTCTCTTGGTTAACAGAGAGTTTATGGGAAAGGGCATTCAATTAGGGTGTACGGCATGGGTCCTTTTCATCTAAGGTAGAGTTCCTCATTCTTAGCACTGGATTACCTTTATTGTATAGAATTGTCCTGTGCACTGAAGCACATTTGAAAGCATTTCTGGTGTACCCACTAGATGCTAACAGCTTCCTGCTTTCCCACAGTGTGAAATCCTCCCTACTGGTCAACGTTATCTATGGCTGAGAACTACTGCTCTAAAGGTGACAAGGAAAACTTTCCATGGTCTTTGCTTGACTATTTCCTTTGGTCCCTGATTCATGTGTCTTTCAAAGAGAGGGACAACACACAATGAGATGGTTCAGCAAGTAAAAATATTTGCCACCAAGCCTGATGACCTGAGTTCTATCCCTGAATCCCACATGGGAGAAGGAGAGAACACACTCCTAAAAGTTATTCTCTGACCTCTACACACATACACACACACACACCACACACACACACACCATATATGTACCCCCTTCTACTCACAAATAAATAAATACAATGTAAGTTTTGTTTTTAAAGTGGGACATTCGGGTGGCTCAGCAGGTAAAAGTGCTTGTTACCAAGTCTGAAAATCCAAGTTCTAGTCCTGGAATTCATACATTAGATGAAAAGAAACAGTTCTCATAAGTTGTTCTCTATCCTCCACATGTGCACTGTAGTACTTGTACATGCTGTGTATGCACACAGACACACATGATTTGTCTTGTTTTTTTTTTTTTTTTATGGTAACTGTCTTAGGTTTTATTGCTGTGAAAAAACACCATGACCATGGTAACTCTTATAAAGAAAAATATTTAATTGGGGCTGGCTTACAGTTTCAGAAGATTAGTCCATTATCATCATGATGGGAAACATGGTAGGCATGGTGCTAGAGAATGAGTTGAGAGCTCTGCATCTTGCTCTGCAGGCAGCGGGAGACTGGGTGTCACACTGAGTATAGCTTGAGCATATGAGGTCCCACGGCACCTCCCCACACACAGTGGCAGATGTTCTCCAACAAAGTTAGACCTATTCCAACAAGGCCACACTTCCTACTAGTGCCACTCTCTATGATCCAAACATTCAAACACATGAGTCCATGGGGCTTATTCAAACTATTACAGTAGCCTAGCCTCTTCTAATCACATTCTCTCCTGTACATCTGAAATGCACCTCCCTATCATGGGTGAGTAGGTCCCACCTTTCTCACAGAAGACAGGGATGAGTGTCGTGATTCAAAATTACATGCCCCCAAGCCTTAAACTCCATGCTCTGAAATAATCCCAAGAAAGACTTCATCATCTTATCACAGGTTCAGGATGGGATTTAGTGCTTTAGTACTGGGCACGATTTCAACCTGTGTGAAGCAGTAATGCCATTTTATTATCTACTACCTTCATAAAGTAGTATGACTCCACCTTACTGCCCCCATCCCTCCACACATACATAAGATTCATTTCTGTTCAGAAATGGTGCTGTTTATTCATGTTACAATGGAGGAACTTTCAGGGTTATGCTACTCTACGTTTTCATTTTCTAGCAGACGTGCATGTCCTGAGTGATGTTTACAAAGTCCCTGGCCAGGAGACAATTCCTACAGGCCTGCTCGTGGGTAAGGATGTCTAAAAGCCACACACAGTTTCCATCCTTACTACTGCACTCATGTACTCTGAAAGGACACTTTCCTCACAATGCTTAGGACCATATCTTTAGGGAAGACAGTCTCTACAAACCTAAAGGAAAATTGAGGAGAATCAAGATGAATTTTTATCTTCTCCAGAACGGGGAATACCGGAGGAAGTATGGAAGATTGACCTCAGAGATCTGTCTCCTCCAGTGCAGAGGAATTAGCAACTGTAGGTGATACAGAAAGGAAGAAAGAAAAAAGCGTTGTCAGTAAGTAGTACCATATTGCCGCAATTGTTGAGATTACAAATATTGGGCGATAACTCTTTAAAGAGTCAAGAATAGCTAGCCAGGGAGGTTCAGGCCGGTAATCCCCACACCTGGAAGGCAGAGGCAGAAAAGCTGTAGACTGGAGTCTAACCAGGTTTACATAACATACTATCTCAAAACAACAACAACAAACAACAACAACAAAAGTTTAAGTAAATCCCAAGAGCTGACACCCATCCTTTCACCTATAGCTTGAACATTCTACAATGTCCTCGGGGTTTTCCACTAAGATTTCTATTTCAGAGAACAATGTTACATTTCTTTTAGACTTATAGCTATAGCTGTTTGTTAAAACCTCTTGATGTGTGGCACACTAGAAATTATTTAGATGTAGAATTTTAAAGCATTTGAGTTTTGGACAATTCTTTCCCACGGTTTTCTCATTTATAATAAGAAGGGAATGGGTGGGATATCTCTAAGTTTAGAAAAGTCAACTTGTTATGACAAAAGTTTGTTGGTGGCTTTGGTCCAACAGTTCTGTAAATTTGCTTTTATTTCATTCTTGTTAATAGTCAGATAGTAAACAGAACCTGCTCCCCCCACATTCGTTCATTCACAAAGAGATTATAAACACAATATTTGCCTCCAACAAGCTGCTTTGTTGTGGTGAAAATAAGAAGAGACGAAGCAGCAATCTAACATCAATGTAATACACTCTCCCAAATTCTGAGAAATCTTTATTACAAGTATTCTCTTTGGGTATGAATAAAAGCTGATCAATATGTAAACATTGAGATTTCTTTCCATAAATTGTGGATTTTGTAGAAATAATTGGTATCTGCCTAAGTAGTATTTGTTACTCTAGCTCGTAATTACTCTATTTATTTCCCCATTCTCTCTTCATCAGTTTGATCACCCTTTTTCTCTCTCTTCTGAGGCCCCCAAATACAGAAAGAGTTATGGCAAGCTTGTGCAAGCAGATTCACATGAGGGAATGCTTATGCTTTCAATCCCCAATGAAGAACTAAACTAAGAACTCTAGTGCTGAAAAGCCACTGAGTCTACACTTCAGAGTCTGCCACTCCTGGAGCTGAGAATGAACTTAAATTTAACATGACATTTTTCTGCCTGGTCTCTACACACTGGGGCCTATTGCTTCAATGACATAATTCTAATCCCAGTGATAGATCTTGGAGACTCAAGAGCCTGAACTTGTCATCCTTTATCCATATAATATTATCATAACTGTACAGGAGCTCAAAGTCCTGCTTCACATCAAAATGAGCCATTGTTTATGTAGGTCATGGAAAGCAGCATTTGATAGTTGGTTTCAAAGGTCTTAGTTGATCACGCCCCTTGTCCGATGACAAAAGCGAAGGAGACAAGGGGCAAAAAGATAAAATGCAAGAATAATAATTTGGAGAGAGCCTTTCAGGTACTATGAAAGGCCTCCAAAAGACGATGTAGAGCAGGGAATGAGTTTTAAAGGGACCATGTGGACAGCTTAATGCTAATCTTTTTTTTTTTAATCAGCTTTACTATTTCATGAAATTCTCTAAAACTTTAGCATGCAGGAAAAACTAGCCAGTCCTAGACCAAAGAAAAATGGGCATGTTTTAAACAACCTATGTAGTCTCTGCTTTATTTCCTGGTTTAGGCTTTATGAACCTGGGGTCTTTCACAAAGACAGAGCACTGGAAATGAGGTTATCTTAGATTCTATCCTACAAAATTGCAGAAACAACAAACCAAACCAGCTGGGTGTGGTAGTGTGCACCAGTAATTTCAGTACTCTATCATGGGGGTAAGAGGATCAGGAGTCCAAGGCTATCTTCAAATATTTGGCAGGTTCAAGGTCAACCTGAACCATCAGAAATACTGTCAGAAAAGGAAAGAAAGCAATATGAAACTTGAGTACAAGGAAGTTGTAAATAAACAAAGGGTTCATGGGTAAGTGGACATCACATGGAAAGGTGAATCCACACCTTTCATTCAAGGGAAATGTAATTACTCCTTTTGTTGTTGTAGAAATGGTCTCATACTATTGCTCAATCTGGCCAGAATTTCACTATATACCCAGGGTGGCCTCAAACCTGTGGTATTCTTCATATATTAGCCTCTTATTGTTATGATTATGTGATTACAAACATGTTGCCATATCTGATTTTAAAATGACTTTTAATATCAGGAAAAATAATGCTATGTTTTTTGTTTTTTGTTTTGTTTTGTTTTTTTTCCAAGGCAGGGTTTCTCTGTGTAGCCCTGGCTGTCCTAGAACTCACTCTGTAGACCAGGCTGGCCTCGAACTCAGAAATCCACCTGCTTCTGACTCCCAAGTGCTGGGATTAAAGGTGTATGCCACCACTGTTTCTTTGGTTTTTGTTTTTTAAGTGAGGATTATCTTTAGAAATCAGAGCTTAAGTTAATGGTTTACATACAGGTATCTTAATTTGGAATGTGAACAAAAAAGAAAAATAGTTGAGGAACAGGTGAAAAAGAAAGAAAAACAGGAACATAAAAGGCAGAACACCCACACAAGTGGATTACTGAGAGACTGGTCATTTGGCCTCCTGTGAGCAAGGGAGACTGTATCTAAAGAGTTGTCTACATGAGAGACAAGTGAGAAAGGACTTACGAGGACAGCATCACACTTGAACGACATGTAGGTTTTCAGGGGTAGCATTTATAGCAGCACCAGAAAATCCCAGCATAGACTCCAAGGGGCAAATGAAACCCTAAAGGGAAGATGATACAATGTCTATCCTGGCTGTACGGTTGCCATGGTAATGACTGAAACCAATGATACCTGATTCAAGAAGGGGTGACACATACGACACCTCCAATGAAACTAAAAAATGTGCTATCAAAGGGGGAACAAAAACTATGGAAATTAGATCACCCCAAGAGTATTTGTCAAGTTAGAGAGTTTCTGCTATACAGTCTTCAAGTTAGTTCTTCTATAACTCTGGATAATAATGATGATGATGATGATAATGAGGATGATAAGGAGGAAGAGAAACATCATCATGATGATGCCATTGGATTAGAAATGTTAATTACAAATCTGATATATTTTGGGATATTTGTTTATCTATGCCTTAAGACATCATGGGGCTGGTTCTAGATTTATTTCAAGGTCAAAAAAAAAGCTGGCTTTTCAAAAACAAATTTAAAATAATAATAGATTTTAAAAAAGAAAGAAGGAAAAATCTTGAATAGTTTTGTGATGGTATCTAGTTTCATACACTTGTTCAAGAATAGTTGTATATGACACAAAGTTTGGCTTGACAGCCTCATGTTTTACGTGTCTGTCTGTCTGTCTGTCTGTCTGTCTCTCGCTCCCTCTTTCTCTCTCTCCCAGATGCCTTACAGAAATGGCCCACTCTAACCATACCAATCTCTAAAAATATATATAATCTGTACTTACTTACGTGTGTGTGTGTATGTGTGTGTGTGTATGTGTGTGCATGTGTGTGTGTGTGTATGTGTGTGTGTATAGGTGTGTGTGTGTGTATGTGTAAGAATCCTTCTCCTATTTTTTGTGGTTGGGTTGTTTCAGTATAATGACCAACCAGAAATTACCCAAAGCTTGCCCCTGCGGAGTTAGGGATGGTGCCCACTCTATTCCTCTGAAGGAAGACTGCCCCACAGTGCCTCAGCTAGCTTTAGGAAGCAAAATCCCAGGAGCAACTGCTTCAGCTGAGCAAAACACCCCAGATTAGGTCAGGAATGTTTGCTACCAGGCTTACTAGTAGGCTCATAAGGCCTACTAGCCATATGTCCTTTCTACCTTCATGACCACTGAATGCTGAGTTGCTGTGACCAGATGTTTCACCCCAAAAATACACCCCAAATGGATCTGTGATCTAAATATGAGATCTGAAACTCTAGGAGTCTTACAATAAGAGAGAAAACATGGAACAGAAGTTTCAAAACATCAGACTTTGGCAATGACTTCCTTGATGTGATTTCAAAGCAATGAAAGAAAAAGAAGAACAAACTGAATTCACCAGAAATTTAAGAATTTTTAATATTGAAAGACACCACCAACAGAGTATAAGAGGTGGTGAGCAGAATGTAAGAATTTGCAACCATGGTCATAATGAAAGATTAATATTCAGAATATATAAAGAATGTCTAAATCTCAACAACAACAATGTTAAACTTTAAAGATCATCCAAGGAGTCAAATAGGCACTTCCCCCAAGGAAATTTTAAAGATTATATATACATGGTGCTAGGGAAGATGTGAAAAAAGACAGAACCCAATCACATGAAATTTGAATCAAGTTCTTTGAATATGTATATCTTTCAACCTGGCAATTTCTCATGCAGTAATTTATCTTAAAGAAATGATACAATCTTGTAGTGTGTCTGGTTCCCGAAATGTACTCCAGATGCCGTACAGTGGCAAGAAATAAAAATAAAATGTAACACTGACACCTGATTAATTCCTTCATTGTTATTTCTGTGAGTGGGATATGAAATGGCCCACCCCAACCATACCAGTGACTAAGAAGCTAGTTATGACATAATGCAAAGTTTTGAACCATAACAAAATAGAAAAAATTGCAGTTAGTCTGCACAGTTTAAGGTGCCATGGAGGATGAGGTTCTCCCATTGTATACAACATTGTGTGGGAAACATACTTGACAAGCATTTGAATCAGAGTTCTTACTAATTTCCTTGGACATTGATACACTTAGAAAAAAAATACTGTCAACAGCTCCTGAATTTAGAATGAATTATTTTGTCATTAATATAGTCACATATTTGTAGGAACTATAGGCAAATAGTTTAGCCTCTCTATATAAATTATGCCAACACATTCAAAGGGATTGTATTTAATAAAAGAAAAGATTTCTTTTTATCCAACAAGCTTTAAAAATTGTATCTGACATTGGAAATGAAGTTCAGTTGAATTTTGGACTTTTCCAACCAGTCTACAGTGCACCCTTCAGGTGTCAGCACATATCTGCAGCTTTGTGTCTGTTTGTGCATCCACACGTTTGTATATTTATGTTGTACATACAACACAAACATTAACCATATCTCTACATGTTGATTTATAATGAATGTATTAAGTCAATTTACTTCCTAAGCCAGTACTGAATCATGTTTCTCAGATATAACTATAAGTTAGCTATCATAAATCAAAAACAACAGTAGGAATCCTTGGCCAGAAAATCCACAGCCACGCCCTTCCTTTCTTTCTTCCTTTGCTCCTCCCTCCCTCTTCCCACCTTTCTTCCTTCATCTTTAGCGCCTCCCTCTTTCTCTCTTTCCTTCCTTTCTCCTTCCTTTATTTCTGCCTTCTAGCTTTTCTTTCTTTTTCCCCTCTTGAGACATGGAATCAAGTGTAAACTGAAGGATTCTTTGGAGAGTCGGTTGAGTTGGATGGTGTTTTGCTGAAGTAAACACATGAAGGAGTGTTTTCCTGAAGTGGACACAGGTGTAGGACTAAGGCAGACCTGTGAGAGAATTTCACTGAACTAGAACAGGAGAAAGGATGTTCTGCTAAAGCAAGTGCATGAAAGGACATGTGATGAAGGCTTCTTTGCTAACAACACACATGTATTGGTCCACCTTACATTGTGAAGTTGAGCAGCATTTGTAGGGACTCTTCAGACTCAGGCTGATTGGATGCATGTGCTGAGGTAAAACCCGTGCAAAGGCAAAACACATAGATAACACATGACGTTTGGAGGGTATAACTAGGACTCAGTGGAGTGATGGAGACAGAGCTTGGCTTTCTGGTACAACTAGCTATGCAACGCTTGGGTCTTGAGTCTTTTCTGATCTCCACTTCCCTAAGAGAAGCACAGCTGAGAACTTCTCCTGGTGTTCCTGTTGGTCCCTCCTGCTGACTTGGGCCAAAGCTGAGACCTAGCTGTCTCTGCTAAGTTGTGTCACCACTGTTGCTAACCTGACTCTACCAAACTGGACTGCTGGTGCTTGGGAATGGAGGGAGCTGCCACTGCCTGCTAACCTACGACCTGATCTGCTGATTTCCAGACAACGCAGACAAGTTGCTCCAAAGAACCTTTCTAAACAGGTCCACTTCCCTCATATCCTTTCTTTTCCACTACCCCTGGTGGGTAGCGGACTAACAGGGAGGTTAAAGTACTTAAGAACCATTATTAAAGATTGATTTGAAAAAAATTAAAGTTACACATGTGCTTGCTATCTATCAGAGGATGGCCTTGAACCTTTGATCCTCCTGACTCTATTTTCTGAGTACTGTGATTACAAGTAGGTATGTGGCTCTATATGAGGGTATATGAAGAGGGCTCAAACACTTATTGACTGAGTTACATCCCTACTCCTCTACAAACTTTTGTATCATTATAAGTTACCTACCTACATACAAGGTATTCTCTACTTTCTCATCAATGTTTGTCATCCAGTTCTGTTCAGGCTTAGGGCATCCTTGTGCTACTAGAAGGGTAGACTCTGCCCCAGAAGCAGCAAGTAAATCCGACTGATCTAAGTCAGTTGAGGTAATTTTATTCTTGCAGCCAGTTGCTGTTTTAAGAAAGAACAATAGAAAGATTTCTTGCGAGACTCACATGAGTAATGCCTAGTAAGGCAGCTTGGTCAATATAATATTGTACTTGGACCCAAGGAAAGCCTGTGTCCCTTCCTGTGTATCTAGTTGTTGGCTGCATTTAATGGGTGTCTTCTGAACTTCGAAAATGTGGTTTTTAGATAGGAGATAAAGAAATGAAAAGATAGAAGGGAGCTTGTGCATCTTGGTACTATTATCAAATAACTAAATAATCAAATCTAGAATTTTTCTCCTTCTGAACTTCTTACCAGTGAAGAAACATCCATTTTGGGTTTTTTTTTAATCAATATTTAAGTCACTTTGAGTTGGATCCTCTGCAATAAGTGCTCCAACTTCTATATCTGTCAATGATATTGATACCTCACTTAATTTTAATTTTCCTGAATGTACTGCTATTGTATGAAAATGTTTAAAATAAAACAATGCTTGCATTTATTAGTGAGAAAAACTATAATTCATTCTATCCCAATCCTAGGCATCTATGATGGTTTGAATGAGAATATTCCCCATAGGTTTATGTGTTTGAACATTTGGTCGTCAGTTGGTATGTGGTGGAGGCGATAGATCCTCTAGAGGGTCTATATAGAGGGTCTCTCTATACACCAGAGAGTCTCTAGGTGGTGTCTCTCATTTTTATTTTATTATTATTTTTAATATACAACTCCATTTTCTTCTTCCTTTCTTCTCTTAGTCCCTCCCCCTACCTTCCCTATACCCCTCCCCATCTGTTCTTCCCGTTTTATTCAGAAAAGGCTGGGCCTCCCATGGATACTAATAAAACTTGGCATCTCAAGTTGCAGTAAGACTAGGCATATTAAGGTTGAATGGGGCAGCCCAATATGAGGAAAAGGGTCCCAAAAGTTGGCAAAAGAGTCAGAGACAGTCCCTGCTCTCACTGTTAAGAGTCCCACAAGAACAACATGATGTACAACTGTAATACATGTGCAGAGAGCCTAGGTCAGTTCCACACAAGCTCTCTGGTTGTTGGTTGAGTCTTTGTGAGCCCCTGTGAGCCCATGAGAGTTGACTCTGAAGCACCCTCCCTTTTCGTGAGGACATATATGATTGGTCATGTGCCACCTCTGTTGCCTTGCTGCCCATGACTGGCCTCATGTCTTCTTTACCATAAATGGACTCCTTCTCCTATGGAACTATAAGCTGATATAAAACTTTTCTTCCTTAAGTTGCTCTTTGTCCAGGTGTTTTCATTAGTTGCTTTTCTAAAAAAGTTGCTGTGCTAAAATACACAGCCGAAAAATTTATAGACGAAAGTCCTTAATCTGGAGCTTTTGGTTCCAGAGAGTTAAGAATCTCCAAACTCAAACAGGAAGCAGAGAGATGGGTTGGGGTTGTGGGTAGAGGGGGAAGAAGAAGAAGAGAGGAAGAAAGAGGGAGAGAGAGAGAGCCTGGGAAATGTGGGAAGCTTTTAAACCTCCAAGCTGTTGCCAGCGATCCACTTTTTCCAGCAATGGCACACCTACATCCTTAGCTTCTGCAAACAGCATAGCAAATGAGAGTGGGTATACAAATATCTCAGAATACAGTGAACATTCCACTTAAACCACCACATTATAGTATCACATCAGAAATGTGACTAATAGAGCATTCAAACAATTTCCATTGAAATATATGTTAACCAAGCAATGAAAACAGAGTCAGGTATCACAGAGTGTGCAGTAATGGTTAGTTCTGTCAAAGGCAACAACAGTGGTAACTGAAGAAGAGATTCAGATGCAATTAAAGTTTCTGAACCAGTTGAACATGCCAAAATTTGTTAACAACGATCTTGAGATCAACACATTATGGCCAAGGAGAAAGAGAAGCAAGCTGAGTAGAATGGTCTCAATGATGTCCTTATCAGTGCTATCCATAGTTCTAGAACTGAGACTGCTTCTGAAGAGAAGATTGAGGCAGTAGAACTCTACAAGCTCACCTTGCTGGTCCTAGGGATGTGGCAACTCCTCCATCAATGTTGAAGACAGCAACCTATGGCAGTTGACAAAGAAGGCCACTCACAAAGGGCATCAGTGGCTGGCTCCTCCCAACACTGAGCTGTGGTTCCTCTATAACTAAGGGACACAGAATTATACACCTCCGAATCTTAATAGAAACTGCGCATTTGGGGAGACAGTCACGAGGTCAGGTGATTGATTTGCACACAAGTATTCAGTACCAGAACCACAGGGCTCCTACTTTAAGGCTATTGTTTCTTTGACATCCTGATCAAAGATGGCAAGGCAGAGCTTGGGAATAAATGGGAACAGAAGCCCAGACAGGGCTGGCTCACCAGGCTTAGGGGTTCATCCAGACATGAGTAAAATAAACCTGTTCCACATCACATTCTCAGACTGGGTAGTGTAGTGTTGAGTGAATCAGTGAGTGGCTTTTACCTGAAATAGTTCCTACTGAGTACTTCACTAGAGGGATTGGGATTTAAAAGTTTTGTTTTTCTTTTTGTTTGTTTGGGATTTTTTTTGTTTTTTTGTTTTTTTGTTTTTTTTGTAAAAGAAAGGAACTGTTTGATAACTACAATGGGGTTTTCAAGAGTTGTTTTGGTAAAATTTACCAACTGAATACTGATTTTGTGCAGTGGTTTTTATATAAGGACTGACCTAACCACAAAAATCATAAAATATACCTTTCAATTTTAAGATAATTAAATTTTGTTAAAATTATTTAGCTGTCCCTAAATCATTACTCACTCACACATAAACACATGTTGGTGGTGCTGGAAGTAGAGTGAAGTTTCATCTGTACTCTGTATAGAGAGCACTGCTCAGGCTGTAGTACTGTGAGCATAGTCACTGTAGTACTTACTGTGAGCATAGTCACCAAAATACTTACTATGAGCATAGTCACTGTAATACTTACTGTAAGCATAGTCACTGTAATACTTACTGTAAGCATGGTTACTGTAGTACTTACTGTGAGCCTAGTCACTGTAGTACTTATTGTGAGCCTAGTCACTGTACTACTTACTGTGAGCATAGTCACTGTAGTACTTACTGTGAGATAGTCACTGTAGTACTACATGGTAGTGAGCATAATCACTGCCATGGACCCTTTGGAGAACTGTCATTCATTGGTATTGTTTTGATTGTGCATTTTTGTGAGCTAGTGTTTTATTATAGCCAAATCTGGCTTTGAACTCCCTAGTGTTGGAATTCCTTGTACATACCACTATACCCTGATATTCCATAGGATTTAAAAACAAGATTTAATTATTTATATTTTATGTATTTGATGTTTAGCCTGAATGTATGTGTGTTTAGGACTAGTAACCACAGAGGCCAGAAGAAAGCATTGGATGCCCTGGAACTGGAGTTATGACTGTATGAACCTCCAGGTGGGTGCTGGGAGCTGATCCTGGGTCCTCTGAAAGAGTAATCAAAGCTCTTCATTTTCCAGCCATTTCTCGAGCTTTCTATAGGGTTCCTAAGCGGCAACAGCAGATTCAAATGTAGTGTCATTATTTTCAGCTATCACAAATCCAAAATCTTTATATGACATTATTTTTGTGTGTAGGTACATGTTTGTGTGTGTGTGTGTGTGTGTGTGTGTGTGTGTGTGCAGACCAGAGGTCAGCATTGCATGTTTTTCTCCATCACTTTTCTTCTGTATTTTTGAGCAAGCTCTTTTGGTATACTGAAAGCTCAGTATTTGAGCCCCCAGGATTGCTTGTCTCCCCCGTCCCCCAATTAGACTATCAGAGACATTTTCATCATGGATCTTATGTGGGTGTTGAATATCTGAGCGTAGCCTCTCATGCTTATATGACAAGCACTTTGTCTATTGAGTCTTTTCCTTATCCTTAAATTACAACAAGTTGATGTTCAGCTTTGTAAGGCTGCCGTGAGAAACTGGGGAACGTAGATCAAATGGGAACTACCAAAGGGAGAGGGATGGCAAACCAAGAACATGAGGACCAGAGTCTAGACACTGGAGAAGATATAGAGTGAAGGCTGGAACGAGGGAATTTCCATAACAGCGCATCCCGCATGGATCCCCCTTGGATGCCCCTCTCCCTTTCCCAACATGTAATGAAGCCCTTTGGAAGTCATCTTTAGCTCGCCTGGACTGCAAGTGCTTCTGAGCTGTGACCTGAAAGGGAGGATGTGTAAAAGCCAAATCAAGTGGCATAAAGAACCTCCCATCTTGGTCCTATGGTTGTCTGGTGAGCTGTTTTCATACCGTGTGTGCACAAACAGCTCTTCTTGGGTGGTGGCTTAATGTCTATACCTTCCATTGCAATTACACAGAATGGAGCAGCAACGCTGCAAATCTTCATAATGCCAATCCCATCTTTCCACCTCATTGACAGCTCAGGAAATGCATCTGGAATTCATAGTAGCCCCATAGCCTATGGCTAGAGAAATCCATGCTGCTAAAATTTTATTTTAGAATTCAAGCTGGTTTCCCCCACCCCCATTTAGGATGCTCCGATTTTTAAGCTTTTGCTGCTGCCACACTGTATCAAAATAACCAGCCAATATTGTTCAACTGTCAGGGGCCTCAGCTGCCTCTGAATTTTATCAGTGCAAATAAATACTGGAAAATGTTTTTAAAAATTCCCAATAGATCAGAGCTAACATTAATAGAATTAAGAGCCAAGCTGGGAGGTGGGAGGTGTATACACTTTGAACACCTCCCCTTCCTTTGCTGATTTTTTTTTTTTTTTTTTTTTTTGTAAAGAAGGTTGAATAGCTATTCAGACTGATTTAATGTTTAGGCTGACAGGGATACTAGGCTGGGTCCCAAATTTGTGCAATGTTGAGAGAGAGAGAGAGAGAGAGAGAGAGAGAGAGAGAGAGAGAGAGAGAGAGAGATTTTAAAATCCTAAAGAGAGAAAGAGAGAGATTTCCAAATTAATGGCATTGCCCGAATGCCTTGGTTCCCTGCACCCCACCAGGAAGGTTTATTATTTTCTGGTAAAATGTTGCTCGGATGGGGAGTGGTAGTCAGCGATGCGTCAGAGCTGCTCTTTGAACACATTAAAAAGCCGAATGCACAACAAAGAACAGATGTTCCAGCATGCCTTATTTATGCACCCATCAGCAATCTTCCAGTGACCACGAAGCAAAGCCTTTCCCTCCTCCTCCCCAGGTTATTTTCTGATAAACTCACCCTCTTTATTAATTTATTTTTTTGGCCTCAACTAAACCCCTTGTTTATTGTCCCTGTGTGTGTGTGTGTGTGTGTGTGTGTGTGTGTTTGTACACAAGTGTGTGTGTGTGTGTGTGTGTGTGTGTGTGATTTGAAAGTCTGTCTCTCTGAAAGCAGAATTCTACTGAACTGTGGAACAGGTGTGGATTCTGCAATTATATCACATTTCAGAGAGAGAGACACTGAGGGTAATAATGGCGGTGAATTTTTCACAGTCGAATGCAGCGCCATAGCGACCAGCAACAATGAAGGAGAAGAGGTATTAGTATTAGGAGTGATTATTTTGAGTTTATGGGATCATCTGATTGAATGTGGCCAGAAGGCACTGCGATCGTGTTGTCTGAGGCTCGCCAGCTGTAAGGGAAACTTGCTTTACTGGCACTCCTCTGAAACACCCCACTCGCCCCCTCTCTCTGCTCACAATTGGAATAGAAACAGCGATTAGGAAATGGGATATAATGCAGATTAAATGTTATGATGACCAAGATCCCATTGGGTTATTAAAACCCATTTGCTGCCTCTAGTTTTAAAGGCATAGCTCCTTTTTAACCTCTGGTTGCAGATCTCTTAGCTTGAAAGGTGTGTGTGTTGGGGGGGAAGGATTGACAATGAGGAGGGTGAGGTGGAGGGAAATGATCAAAATCAGAATAGAAGCAGGATTTTGTCTTTTATACAACGAAGATGTATCATTTTCCCCAGTGAGTGAATCTAGTCTGTGACCTCTATTCAAGCTTTAGAAAGCCATGATGCACAAATACAGAAAATACTTACCCCTCCACCCACGAATTAATTTAATACACCCCAAACAAATAGTGCAACCAATTTTCACAATGATATCTGGCCAGTGTGGGGACTTCTAGACCTAAGAGTCATTTCCCCAGTATATTTTATTTATTTTGCATGAAGGAGGAAATATTTGGAACCTGACTCACTAGTATAAAACCAACCCTTGGGAGAGGTCCAGCTGTAAGCCGGGCATCTCTGATCAGTGCTGTGGGCTGACTGCAGCTGTTGTCCATGGACGGAAGAGAGTGACAAGGGGGAATGGAATACCCACGATGCAGTCACAGGCACTCACTACACATGCCAGGATGTAAGCTCTGAAGAAATACACAAGGGTAGCTTGGCAAGGCCAAGACTCCCCCTCCTCAAAGGCCTCGGAACTTTGAATGAGAGTGTCTGTTCTCTGTCTAGCAGCCATGGTTTTAGGCAGTTCATGGTGCCCACCACATCATATGATCCATAGTCAGCATGTGACCAAGGTGGGAATTCATGTTCAGGTGCCAAAATGAGCTCTTTTGGTGAAATGTGTGAAATGATAAATAATTGCTCTGTGGTCCACAATGCTACTACACACTGAGAAATCTGTTACCAAGTCAGCGAGTCTCTATTGTCTATGGGTGGCCTAAACAAGACTCCAGGCTGGAGTTACAAAAACAAAAATAAAAATAATAATAACAACAAAACAGTAAACAGGGAGAGATAAGCAGTGAGTCCCACTCCAAAGCTTTTAAAGCACTAACCAAGATATCAGCCATACCACCAAATTCTATCAAACATTATTTTTTTTCCCTCAGTTAGGCAAAGTGGTCCTAGTTCATTAACCACCTGAATTTAGCTCCACAGGCCTAAACTCAGGTAAATCATGTTCCCTTTTATCAAGGTCTCTGTGGAAATAGAGTTGGTTTTCCAAACATGAACAGGACAAGCCTTCTGTAATAAAAATGCAAGCTAATAATTGAGGATTCATGTTCAGACCTGGGAGTGGGTCCTGATGAGCTCGAAGTGTTCCAAGGTCACTCTTCATAAGGAACATTCCCACTGCCTGTGCTTAGAAGCAGGCATGGCATGATGGCATATGAAGACATCCGTTCTAAAGGAAAGTAACTGAATATTGGGGTTTGTCCATATTGTTTCTAGATTGGAGATAGTAGCCCATTAGGTCTCCAAATTCCCCCTTAGAAGATCCCACTGACAGTTTGTTTCTATGAAGTCCCTCCCTGATTTGTAAACTTAAGGATTCTTTGGATAGTCAGTTGTGTTGGATGATGTTTTGCTGGGGCAAACACATGAAGGAACATTTTGTTAAAGTAGACACAGGTGTGAAAGGCTCAGACAGACTCGTGAAGTAATGTTTTCACTGAAGGAGACACAGGAGAGAGGATGCTAAAACAAGCACATGAAAAGACACATGATGAAGAATTCTTTGCTAAAAACACACATGTATTGGTTTGCTTTACAATGCATAGTTGAGCTCCCCTTGTTAGGACTCTGCAGACTAGGGTTGACTGAATGCACATGCTGAGGTCAAAACCCATGCTGAGGTCAGGCACAGGGAGGACACATGATGTTTGGAGAGGATTCCATGGCGTAACAGAGACAGAGCTTGATGTGCAACACTTGTAGGTCTCAAGTCTTTACTGATCTCTACTTCCCTGAGAGAGGCACAGCTAAGAACTTCTGGTGTTCCTGTTTGGTCCTTCCTAGTGACTCGAGTCAAGGCTGAGGCCTAGCTGTCTCTGCTAGGTCATGTCATTACTGTTGCTAACCCAACTCTACTGAACTGGACTGCTGGTGTATCTGTGAAGTGTTTGCAAGTGGACTGAGCTGTTGTGGCTAACCTGTGAGCTGAACTGCCAATATTCAGACAACACAGATGGGAGTTGCTCCAAGAACCTTTGTAAACAGATCCACTTCTCCTGAGGAGGTCAGCTCAGGAACTTTGGAAAATTTCACCAGACCCCTCCCTTCCTGGAAGAAAAAAGTCATAAAGAACATAGGCAGGCCTCCCCCATGGAAGGGAGGGCCTAATTACATTCCTCAGACCACAGGGAAGGGGAACTGATCATCAACCATCTACAGGTGGGAGGTGGAGGAAATTTAGAGCAGGCAGACACATCCCACAGGATGGACTGACCAATCATTGGCCACCAACAGACAAGGGAAGTCCCTGCCACCTCATTCCCTAAAGACCAATCAGTTTAAATGTCACACTGTTCTGCCAATCACATTGTGCCTAATGGCTGTTGCTCTGAAAACTGCATAAAGTTCACTGAAACTCAGGGTCACCACCTTTCCTTCGGGTGTAGGATGACCCCAACACATTGGAACAATAAATTCTTCTTGGTTTTTGCATTGATTCCCCAACTCTTCATTGTTCACTCAAGGGATCCTCGGTAAGCTAAGGCTCATCAGAGTCTTACATCCGACCACACCCTTACCCCTGAATCGTTTCTTTTACACTACCTCTTGTAGGTGGTGGGCTTCAAGGGAAGTTAAAGTGTTTCAGAACCATCATTAAGAATAGGATTTGAAAAAATTAAAGTTATACCTTGCTGACCTGGGAGGTCCTGGTGGTCACTCTGCTGTCCCAGGTGTGCTGAGGGCACAGACCCTGCTCAGTTTCTTTCCCTCTGTAACTGGTGGTGGAACAAAGGCTGCCATGACACATGACTGCCTTTCCCTTCACGAAGCTTCACTCATTTTAATAGCCATGTGTGTCCAAGGCCGTGAGTTAGGAGGAGTTTTTATACAGCCCTAGTCTCCCCATGCAGCTACAGCTCGTGTTGGACCCTGGCCAACCACCTCCATGTTGAGTGTTACTTTACATGAAAATTTCTGAATATATATATTCTTAATTACATCTATCTATCTATCCATCCATCATCTATCTTACTATCTGTCTATCTATCTATCTATCTATCTATCTATCTATCTATCTATCTATCCTGTCTCTGTGTGTGTGTGTGTGTTTAGCACACACACACACACACACACACACACACACACACACACACAGGTCCGTGTGTTCTCATGCATGTGTGCCACAGCACGTGTGTGGAGGTCAGATGACAGCTTGTGAAAGTCAATTCTTTTACTATTTGGGTTCTGGTGATGAAACTCAGATCAGAGGCTTGGTGGCAGTGCCTTTACCTGCTGAGCCATCTCATGCTCTGAATATAGTTTCTTTTGTTTTGCAAATAGCCTTGTAAAAAAATACACACAAAATGAGATGCAGTCAAGTCCTCCCTGTGCTGGCTCTGAGTGTCTCTCTTAGCTGAAGCAATGGGAGAGAAATGGCAGAATTACTTATCATTATTGACACGGTGACGACTCCTTTGCAGATGTTACAATGTCAATGTTTTGTGGCTAATTTGCATCACAGTTTAACATGCACTGATACACCTTGCCATTTAGTCATCGAGTGAACACTGACAGGAGGCCTGAGAGCCCTGTGTGGCAGAAGACAAGAGGAGCTGTTGCCCGTAAGCTGTGGAAATGAAGAAGTCACCCCACAGCATCCTAATGGAGAGCTTAGCATCATGAGACCAAGTGATCTAAGCAGTGTGTGTTTCCCAGGCTCAGAATCATATTTCAGGGCTCTGATAGCTCGGGTGGTGACAAACCAAGAATGGAATTAGCTTGGAGTGATACTCATTGCCGGTAAAGAAATGAAAGTACAGAAGAATGAGAGATTTTATTAAAACCAGGACAACATTATTTTTGAAAAACAAAAGCTAATCTTCTCAGCTTTTCAAAATATCAAAGACATAATGACAAACTGGTAAAGCACGATTCCAATGGCAATTTAATGCAAAGGAAGTGACCGTTATGGCGAGATTTCTGTCAAATGGGTCAAATTGGAATTTCTGAATGTCATCCTCACAACCCCTGGGACTCCAGCTCCTGGGAACCCAGTACCAATGCTGCCCTCCCTGGACCTTGACTTCACACAAACCAGCCACTTCCCTAATTCCCTGCCACCAGAAATGTGCACATACACTAAACTGGATTAAAAATATAAAATAAAATTTTTAAAAGCTAGTAACATGCAATTAGACGTTGATCCCAAATTCTTAAAATTTAGAATACACACCCTGCTTGGATCATTCATGATGCTAAGCTCTCCATTAGCATGCTGTGGGGTGACTTCTTCATTTCCACACTTTATGGGTAACAGCTTCTCCTGTCTTCTGCCTCACAGGGATCTCACATCCTAAAATTATCAGAATACTGAATACAGAAACTTGGCTATTTCATTTGTAAAAACTGAGACAAAATCAACAAAATAAGCCATTAAGACACTCTGTCAAAAGTTATGTAAATAAATGCAAATGTCTCCTCTGGTTTGAAGTGTGTTTAAGAAATCATGTTGGTGACATCCTGGAAAATTGCTGACCACTTGGGCTACGGCCATTGATGGCTATCAGTCCAGACCTTGTTTTCAAAAATTGGCAGCGATGTTACTAAGGAGCTATTTTTCTTTTAAAATATATGTTGAGAGAGAAAAATGGGGACTTTCTATATTAATGACATGATAATGACATTATGAAAATAAAATGATGATGGCATATCTACTGTGGGAATAATATGCCCTCAGGCTAGCAAAGGCAGCTTCCCCGTTTAACTTGGGAGGATGTTCTATAACCGGGTTGGAAATGAGCAAGTCAGCTTGTTAGGAAATAAAACAATGCAATATTTTCTTTTATGCACATGAAGAGAGAAGATGCTAATTGCTCACCTACCCTCCGCCTAAAAGACTGATGGCAATATATCTACAATAAAATAAAATATCATTTCCAGTACCTTCACGATACTCATTTTGGCAAGTCATCCCAAAAGGCTTCTTAAGAAGAAAATAGAGTTTGGATTCTATATCTGCCGTGAATCTGCTGAAGTTTGGGACAGCTACCTGGTTCCTGAGTTTGCCTCCACCCAAAAGAGTCAATGCCAGTTACTTTAGTGAAGTGTAGCGTGGACAGGTATGAGTTAAAGCACACTGGGACTGTAGAGATCAAAAAGGGAAAGAGAGGTTCCCTTCCTGGAACACCATTATTATTACTATCATCGCCATCGCCGTTATTTATGAGCCTAGCACACGTATTGTGAAAACGTGTTATTCACATAACTGCGGTGCCCTCACCATGTCATTTGCAAAATCACCATGTACCTCTCACAGAAATGTCACTGAAATGTCATTTTTACAATAGCTGCATTATGAATCTGCTATAACTTGAATTGCTTTACAATGAAAATGCAATTTCTTAGCAATTAAAATTATTCCACCCACCCCAGTCAAATAATAGAAAAGCGACTCCCTGTCCAATGTTACCTATACTGCTCTGCAGAATACTGAAAACTGAACAAAGTGTGACTCCCCAGAGGCCAGGGATGTTTCCATCCCAGCCATGACACAGGCTACCCTCCAGCACCTGTACTTGCAAAGCCTGATTGCAACACTTGTCACATGTCAAAGTTCTTAGAAGACTAGAGGCTACCCCCATTCAAATCCTTTCTAAGCTCATCCAAGACCCAACACCACATCTAAGGAACTTTTGGGACTGTAGAGATATTTACAGCCATTACAACACTTGAGCAAATTATATAAGAAACTAATATGTGAAGTAACTATTGATATAAATGCAAGTATCATTAGGCTTAGTCAAGTCCCCTTCTCTTAGTAATTAAAGGCTTTTCCCCAGTACTAAACATGGCTACCTGACCTATAGTCATATCATCGATAAAGATGTTTAAGGCCTAACACAAGTCATGCTCTTAAGGAAGCATATGATGGAGGCAAGGTCATGTCTGTAGAGTTTAAAAACTCACTCACTTGTTCTCACGTGGAATTAATTATATGTGGAAACTTAGTATTGGAGATACTGTAATGTATGGCAATGAAGCTTGTTTGAGGTGAGAGTATGAACCTAGATCTGTGACAGAAAACAGAAGGAGTTGCCATGGTGTGAGCATCAATGGAATCAGTCAAGAAAATGAACACAGGCAGCATGGTATCTGGCTTCTCCCTCTTTCCCATAGGTGAATTAAGCAGGTGTGGTTGGCACATCTCCTCAGACTAGGACAGCTGGTATGCATGTGTGAGCCAAAAAGTCAAGGTTAAGATTCAGATATCCAGAAAATCTAGAAAAATTGAGAAGCCTTCAGGAATGGAACATGCTATAAGCATCTTTTCCTTGGAAGCATCCCCAGCTCTTACTAAAACCAGTAGACAAGCTGTTCTCATGTCCAAGACAGAATCTTCAGAGCCGAGCAAGTGAACAGACAAAAGTAAGCAGCTCACCAAAACCTCACGCAGAAGGAAAGATGGCTCAGCAGTTAAAAGTACTTGCTGCTCGTGCAGAGGACCAGCAATGACTTCCAGCACCCACATTAGGGGGACTCCCAACTGCCCGAGTCTGCAGCTCCTCTGGGTATGACACCCTCTTCTGGAATCTGAAGGGACCCACACAAGCGGCATGCACATATACAGACATAAACACAAACATACACCGAGATGGATAATCTTCATTGTCAACTATGACCGCATCTGGAGTCAACTGAAACACAAGCAGTTGTGTCAAGTACTGTGAGGGATTTTCTTGATTGCACCATCTAAGATGGGAAGACCCACCCTAAATATAGGCCACGCCTTCTGTGGCAGCCTACAAAAAATGACATAGAAAGAAGAAACATTTGCTCTTTGCACATATATGTGGTCTGTGGTCTTCCTAATGCTTTGACCCTTTAATATAGTTCCTTATGCTGTAGTGACCCCTGACCATAAGATTATTTTGTTGCTATTTTATAACTGTAATTTTGCTACTATTTTGAATTGTAATGTAAATATCTGATATGACATATATCTGATATATGACCCCTATGGGGGTGGTGACCCATAGGTTGAGAATTGCTGATATATGTATGTATATTATCTGTGTTCATGTAATATATATAAACATATTTATGTAATAAATATAATTCATTCTGTTAGTTTTGTTTTTTTAGAGAACAAAAACACATACATACATACATACATACATACATACATACATACATACATACAAATAAAATCTTTTAAAAACCTTACACATATTTGAGGATGAATGGAAAAGAAAAATTTATTCTTGAGGAAATAAAGCTAACAAAATGAGCATTAAAATAAATATGTTGGCTATCTTTGGAGAAATCCAGACAATACTATAAAGTATGAAAAAGTAATTCTAAAACTGAAGAATTCATATCAAAATTAAAGCATAGACAATGGACTGACTAACAGAATCAACACCAATGCTTATGAGAGTGAAGGGAATAGTTAGAAGAAAGAGAGAAAGAACCAAGATTCCAACTAAGATGCTTCACTGGACACCTAGAAGGACAGATTGTAATGAAAATGTGGAGTACCTAGAGACAGCAAAACAATGCAGATGAATGACTTCCAGACAATGGTTGCTTGATCTCATTCAAGTGAAGAATGTAGAATGTTAACTATGTCAAAGGCATAGGAGCAAGTGAAATGGAGGATACCAGAGGCTGTAGGTCAGGGGAGCTGGGGGAGGGGAAACATTGATTAGCCAGGCAAAATGCCACGCACCAAGGCAAACATAATTGATAAATAACTGTTATTCAAATATTACTATAGAAGATTCTTGGGTCTGGAAACATACAGTTTGGAGAGACTGTGTTCTCCTTATAGTCATGAGGTCATACATTCAGTCCATAGCACTATAGAAAAAAATAATAAAATGGATTCTGAATATTCTCTCTACAAAGAAATGATTAATACATGAGGTGATGGGTTTTAGCCTGATCATACATTCCTAAGTGTACACATGTATCAAAATAGCATGTTGTAATTCAAATATGTACAAAAATATTCAGTTCTGGGCATGTTGGCATATAGCTGTAATCTCAGCACTTGGGAGGTAGAGGCAGTAGGGGTTCAAGGCCTGGGATTTGTGAGCACATACCCCAACAAACAGACAAACCGAGTTACTATCGGAGGCTTTTGGAGATTTAAAAACAGAAATACAGATTCTCAGTGGAAAAAGCACACACCAGCAGAGTCCATAAAATCAATGTTTTGAAAAAGAACCAGTCTACACATAAAGCTAGCACTCAATAGAAAGACAAAGTTAAACCTCACCATTCACAGACCACCTACCTCATTCCTTACAGTAGGGCCCCAAGAGGTAGCTCAGTGGGTAGATCAGAGTCCTGGGCTCTGTTTCCAATACTGAAAAAAATTCCTACATATTCTAGCAAAGTGTTGGATACAGGAAATGAATCACATCAACTTAAATCAAAAGTAACTAACACTTGGGAAGCAGAAGTTCAAACTCTCAACCTAGGAGTGATGATACTTCAACCTGGTCTTACATTTTCCCTGTTCCTTCTTCCAACTTTTGAGTCAGTTTATGAGAAACTCAAACTACTTTTTTCTCAGGTGCCTTCAGGAAACTCAAAATACAAGTATGCCAAAAAACCCTAACCACAGGAAAGTGAGCATCCCCTTTGCGGGGCTGTGTTTGCTAGAACCAGATAGAGAGGTCACATGAAGATAGATGTCAGAACGTCAGAATGGTATGTGTGACACCTCTGGTTTTGATGTCCAGATGCCATATGATCACAACAAAAACATGGAGAAAGAGAAGGGCAGTAGTTAAGGTTTCTATTGCTGGGAAGAGATACCATGGCCAAGGCAACTCATTTCAGGAAAACATTTAATTGGGACTGGCTTACAGTTCAGGTTTAGTCCATTATTGTCATGGTAGGAAGCATGGCAGCATGAAGGCAGACATGGTGCATGGTGTAGCCGAGAGTTTAACATCTGGATTAGTGAGCAGCAAAAGCTGAAACAACGGGCCTGACTTGTTCATCTAAAAGTCAGACCCCAGTAAAAGCCACACCTAATCCATCAAGGCCGCATTTCCTAATAATGCCACTCCCTATGGGCCTACAGGGGTGCAAGGTGGGGGGGGGGGGCCGGGGCGCACATTTTCATTCAAACCATCACAAATTGGGAGTGTTATATACCCAGGAGGCAGAGGTAAGCAAATCTCTGTGAGTTCTTTGCTTGTCTGGTCCACATAGGGAGTTTCAGGGGTACATAGAGAGACCCCAAGTAAAACAAAAGGAAATCAAAACAAAGCAAACACACAAACAAGAAACTCTGAAAGAGACTTGACAGATGATATTTGGATCTAGAATTTGATATTTTTAACTCAATACATATTTACTTATTTCCTTTTTGAGACAAGATATCTTATATTCAGACTGTCCCCAAATGTGCTGGGTGTCAGAGGATGACATTGAACTTCTTATCCCCCTGGCTCCACCTCCCTCGTGCTGAGATTACAGATGTGTGTCACTGTGTACAGTTTGTGTTGTTCTAAGGCGTAAATCCAGAGCATCATCTATCCTAGGCAAGCCCTCAACGAACTGAGCTAAATCCCAAGCCCCCAAACTGTTTCTGAAAATCCTAGAAATTAAAATATTTAAGTTCAATACAAAATTAAAGAAATATAGAATAAAAACTTCTAATTCATAATGGAAAGAAAACAAAAAGAAATAATTATGATTTAGGAACAAGTCTATAAATGAACAAAGGAAGGTGTTTCAACATCTAAGTGTGTCTTAGGTTAAAGTAAAAAGAAAACCCACCTCTATGGCTGACAGATACCAACAAGACCAAGTTTTATTTAAAAAGTCAAAGATAAATTGTAGGAATATGGGTGTCTCATGGAAATACTCCCAAGGAGAAAACACATGACAGTATTAATATTAGGAAGAATGCAATTTAATGGCAAAGGTATTAGAGATGATGTATTATGTTGATATTAGGTTATAATGGACTAAAAATAAATGATGTGTCTTTATGTTTATGACAGCAAAACTGTATCACAAATTTCAGAAATCTCTAAAAGGTAAAGACCACAGACACTGGAGGCAACAGAGCAGTCCTGTGCCTTAGTAGAAGAGAGAATGGGGGTCTAAGGAAAGCTTTCTAACATGCAGTGCTTCAGTTCATGTATGTGGAAATGTGGTCAAAATAATCTTGTTTGTTCTGTTACTGCACAATTAAAGCATGTTAAACTATATTAAGTTAAAACATATTAAGTGAAATTTGGGGCAGCAATTTGGGAGTTGAAACAGTTCATCTTGAAGAGAGGCTTATTAATACTCAGGGAGAGAGCAACTTGCAAGTTTCAGGAAGACCCTGAAACTTAGCAGATGCATAAAGCCCCTCCCTCCTGGAGATTATATAAGCATTAAGGTGTGCTGAGGACAGGGTACTCTCATGCAAGTCATATAGAGGGCTTCAAGCTTTCTTAAGTTGCCACCCAGGTGGGACAGGCTTTTGAGGATGCAGCTGCCTTTGAGTCACCCAAACTCAACCTTAACTTTGAGTCACCCAACTCACTGTAACTTTGCTCTGTCATTGGTTCCCTAACGGGGAAAGTAGACATTTGCTCATATCTCCCCCGGATAGTGCTATACAATATGGATCAATAGAGATAGCTGGGACATTGCAGAAACGTGTGATCTGAGAGTATGAAGGGGGCATGAGGGAATAACAAGAGGTTTTTATTTTCCAAACTCTTACCTGTCGTACTACTCCTTAACCCTTTGTTGGAAGCCCAAAGTCCCTGGATATTGAAAAAGAATTTGCTAAAGTTTGGATTTGGAGTATACCTCAAAAAGACTTATACATTGAAAGCACTCAGTTACTAGATCATGAAAACCCTGCCTTCAGCAATGAACTATCTCTTGATGGATTTGAGGGCTTAATTGGAAGGTACTAGAAAGTAGCAGGTAGAGACTGGCTGGAGGAAACAAGCCATTAGGGATAATCTCTTGAAATAGAAATGATATCCTTGCCCCTCTCTCTGCCTGTGTGCATGCCTCTCTGCTTCCCGTAGTGAACAATGTTTGCTTTGCCATGCATTCTTGTTATAGTGACATTCTGCCATGCCACACATCCACAGCAACAGTGCATGCTGGTCATAGACTGAGGACTCCTGAAACTGTGAGTCAACATTATTATTTCTCTGTTGAATTCTTTTTTTCAAGTGTTTGTCACAAAGATGACTGACGTATTTCCATAACACTCCCCCGAGGAACATACTCTCTTTTAAATTTTTAATTCTTAAAATATTTTATGAATTCTTTGAGAATTTCATACAATGTACTTTGATCATACTCTTCTCTTACTTCTTCCCTTAATTTCAGTCCAATACACCTCACCCCACCCCAACTTTTCTCTTCTTTTTTTCTTAATAACCCCTCAAGTTTAATTTATGCCATCCATACATTGCTAGGTATGGGGCCATCCACTGGAGTGTAGTTGACCTACAAGAAGCCACATTCTTGAAGAAAACAAATTCCTCCCCAGCCCCTACCTCCAACACCATCATCTGTCTATAACTCTTTAGTTAGGAGTAGGATCTTATGAAACCCTTCCTATACCATGCCAGATTTCTGATTGGCTTGATCTTCTGCAGGTCTCATGTAGGCATCCCATGCTGGGAGATTGTGAATACAATGTTTCTGTCAAGTCTAGAAGACAATGTTTCACCCCATCCCTCCTTGGTTTCTGTTTCTTAAATTCTGCCTCCTTTCCCTGTGATGGTTTCACCCTTTGAGTTTGTGTGGGAAGGGAAAACATTCTCTTAAGAGCATGAAACGAAAGAACAGAACATCTGGATTGCTGGAAGAAAAGTTCTCTCTCTCTCTCTCTCTCTCTCTCTCTCTCTCTCTCTCTCTCATCTTTAAAAGTCATTTACAGTATATAAGAATGAAAACACATAGGTGTTTTATTGTTTTTGTTTGTTTATTTGTTTGTTTGATTGATTTTTTTCTTTAATGATCTAATTAAAGGATCCCCTTCTCCATGATAGTGAAGTTTTTTTTTTTTTTTGGTTTTTTTTTTTTTTGGCAATTATTAGGTTTTTCAGGAAAGATTGTAGTAAAATCTAAGTTGGTTTATATGAAGTAAAGGAAGTGCAATTTTGACAAAATCCTAAAAAACCCAACTCAAACATCGTCCTTTAAAATTAGGTCAGATCTGTGCAGTGACAGCAGAACAGGCTGGGGGTGGTGGTGGTGGTGGAAGCCACTGTAGTTAAAGACCTGAAAAACTGCACTAAACTCTGAATGTTTGCAGATGTAAGAGAACAGTGTTTTAAGATTTCCATGGAAGCAAAAATAACTGATCCCAAATCAATAGCGCAGGGCAATCCAACAACTGAAATTTTGGAGAACTTAAAGGCAGAGACAGAGAGAACTGTGTAAGCTCCAAAGTTTTTAGAACGGAGCTTCTGGGTATTTAGGGATGGCAATCTGGTGGAAAGGGGAGGCCAAGAGCTTTAGCGCAAAGCTGTGTTTGCAGAGCAAGCACCCGGTTTTTTAATTGGATTTCTGTTTATTTTTAGAGGCAGAGAGGGTGGGTTTGACGGCAAGGTGTGAGATGGGGGTGGAAGGATAAGGTGGTCACTGCTTCCCGCTGGAAACTGGTCCTGCTAATGAGATGCAAAGTGGAATAAAATAACGTATCATTACATAAATGCTTTGGCTATATTTTTTTATATATGCTCTGTCTAATATATAAGGAAAAGAACAAAATGAGTTACAAGTTACCATATATGCCTCAGTATAAGGCACTATTTCTCAAACCTATAGTCAAATGAAAATAAAGTCTATTTTGACTGAAGATCACATCATTACTGTGCATTGAACAAACATGTCCAGTGTTTGCGCAGGTACCATACATTACAGATCTAAACCCAAGGAAGGGAGTTATTGCAATAAGCAGGAATTTTCCTAGGAAGTTGTCTTAGTTAGGGTTTCCATTGTGGAGAAGACACACCATGACCAAGGCAACTCTTATAAGGGATAGCATTTAATTGGGGCTGGCTTACAGGTTCAGGTTCAGTTCATTATCATCAAGGTGGGAAGCAGGGCAACATTCAGGCAGACATGGTGCTGGAGAAGGAGCCAAGAGTTCTACATCTTGATCAAAAGGCTGTCAGAAAGAAGCTGACAGCTAGGAGGAAGATTTCAAAGCTCACCCCCACAGTGACACACTTCCTCCAACAAGGGCACACCTACTCCAACAAGATCACACCTAAGCATGCCACTCCCTGGGCCAAGCATATTCAAACCACCACAGAAGTCTACTGATCCTCAGTGGCCAAGTTTTTCAGGCAGAGTATGACTTCTGTATAGTCAGAATAGAGAATCCCTCCAGGTTCAGTATCCCAGAGGCTGAACTAGCTGCCAATCTTGGCTTTGGATTTCTGCAAATAGAAAAAGATAAATGTCTCCCCAGGGAAATGTCAATTCTAGAAATACATTTAGATGTGTTTGAGGCCATTTTGGTAATTTCAAGCTAAAATTTTTATTTTAAAGTTTCTCGTAGATTAGCAATGTCCCCAGGTACCTAGTGTGAACAAGCAAAAATGATTCATGAAAAATAGTTTAGCCCAGTTGTGGAAAATTCTCATGCTTTCAACTACATAAAATTATTGTACACAGAAGACATAACATACAGTAAAATATTAAGAGGGAAACAATGATACAATTGGAGACCAAAAGACAATAGAGTTTAGAAACAGTGTACACACAATGTAAAGTAAGCATATTTTACATGTTAAAATAAATGTTTGTTGCTTATTTTTGCTTTTGGAGCTGGGGTCTCTTGTTTCTATGGCTAGAGTGAGACCTTTCTGCCTCTGCCTCTGCCTCTGCCTCTGCCTCTGCCTCTGCCTCTGCCTCTGCCTCTGCCTCTGCCTCTCTGCCTCTCTGCCTCTGCCTCTGCCTCTGCCTCTGCCTCTCTGCCTCTCTGCCTCTCTGCCTCTCTGCCTCTGCCTCTGCCTCTGCCTCTGCCTCTGCCTCTGCCTCTGCCTCTGCCTCTGCCTCTGCCTCTGCCTCTGCTCTCTGCCTCTGCCTCTGCCTCCCTAGTGCTGGGTTTATGTAACAACACACTCAGCTCTTTGTTTAAAGAAAAATAGTAAAGAAAGCGTGAAAAATTAATAAGAGCTTTGAATAACTAGTATATATTTAAAAAATAGAAATTCATAACATTAAAAATACAATGATTGAAGTTGGAAGCTAGATTTCCAGTTGTGGTACAGGTTAACACTGTTTGCTGAACTCTGGGTTGGAAGGACTGCCCTGCGTGCAGTAGAGGCACAGTGGAAGACAGACAAACAGCACCCACCGAGATGTCTGACTGCTAGGAGTACTACAAGCAGCTAGTACTGAAAGCAGGTAGGTCTTGTGCTAAAAAATAGAGGTTAATAATTTTCTAGAATGGGTGAAAGACAGCAAAGTGAGATTTGAAAGTCTGTAGATTTTCAGGAGAATAAGTGCAAGAAATTTTTCACTTAGACTTACCTGTGTTAAAGGCACAGAATACCAAGGATAAAGAGGTGTTAATAAGAGCAGCCAGCAAGGTCCCACAGAAGCACAGAAGTTAGAACTAGAGACCTCCCAGCAATGACAAGAGAATTCAGAGACAGAAAAAAGATCTTCAAATCCAAAACTGGATTGCGAGCTCAGTTAACCTTCAAAACCATTTTTCAATATGCATGTATTCTTGTGAGTGCATGCATATACTGTGTATGTAGAAGCCAGAGACTAAACTAACCTCAGGGTTTCTTCTCAGGACACCAAACATCTCTTCTTGACACAAGATATTTCACTGCTCTAGAACTTGGTGATTTAACTACACTGTCTGGCTGGTGAGCCACCAGGCGAGGATTCACCTGCCTTTGTTTCCCCAGTGCTGGGATTACAAAGCACGGAGCACCTTAAGGACCCTTTTACACTTGAGTCAGGAATGGAACTATGGTCCTCATGCTTTAAGTAAGCGATTTCCTGACTGAGATATCCCTCCAGTCCCAGCAACATCTCTTTTAAAAGTATTATCAGACATTAAAAACACACAAAACTTGTACAATGTGTTTTCTTAATTATAACTCAGACCTTTATAAGCTATAGAACATCAATATCTTCCTAGGACACTCTGCCTCACCCCTTCCCATTCCATCAGAATCTCCATCCGAGCTCCAGAGCAACCCCATTCTGATGTTTTTTTCTTCCATAAACTATTTCCATCAATTCTAGAACTGGAATCAACCTCTTAGGTTCTTGCTTACTATAAAAGGCTTCCTTCTGCACAATGTTTTTGAGATTCATTCATGTTGTGGGGGTGATAACATGTTAATTCCTTATTATTTGCAGAGTATCAAACAGTGCACTGTTATGTAAATATGCTAGCCTCAATCTTGCTAGAGCTGTTTGCAGTCTGGGACATTTTCAGGAAAGTATTTTGTGAAGATTTGTGTTTTCTAGGCTCACAAAGAAACAACAAAAGTGATTTTGTACTGTGCTATAAATTAATATTAAATATCAATTACAACTTTATACTTGCTCATTTTATTCTGTTATTATTATGGTAGATGAGCTGGTTGCTTTTTATTGCTAACTTGATACAACCTAGAGTTGTCTGAGAAGAGGGAGCCTCAGTTGCTCAGAGCAGACTGGCCTGTGAATATTTTTGTGAGAGATTGTTTTGTTTAATGTTGGCTGTGAGAGGGCCCAGTCCACTGTGAGCAGAACCATCCCTAAACACATGGGCCTGGCATGTATAGGAAAACTGGCTTAGTAAATTAGACAGAGTTCCTGTCTAACTTCCCCCAATGATGTTCTGAGACCTGGAAGTGTAGGCTGAAATAAACTTTGCCTTTCCAAGTTTTACAGAGTCCAAGAAATGGACTCTGGCTGGTGTGGTCTAAGTCCCGTGAGCACCCTCACTGGTAACTGAAGCCAAGATAGACTAAAAAGGAAACAGTGGTACTGGGTCAGACTCCACTGATGAGATGAAAGCTTAGCTTTAGCACTCATCCTAAATGCCACCTTCCAACAGAGACTTTCCTGACCTTGTCATTCTGCTTCTAGACCTCTAAGAACATCTTCTACAATGCACAGAATATGGAACTATCTCACTGATTTCCTCAGCCAATATAGGAGGCCATTTTATGGCCCTTCCAATGTTGTGCACAACTCCAAGCCATGTGAATGTATCACTGCATATTGCAAGAAGGAACTACACAAATATGCTTAGGTGGGAGATGAGGTGGGGTGAGCAAAATGGTAGATCCAAGGTTTTCATCTAAGCCTTTCGAAAGCAGGCAAGCAGGCTCTTCTCAGTTGTGCTCAGGGGAGATGTAGTGTGGGCAGGCCTTGTCTGCCTACTTCTGGCTGTATTAATGAAGCAGGTCATTACTCAAGCAATGCAGGTGGCCTCCTGTGCTGGAGAAGTTGGGAATATGGATTCATCCTTGCCACTCTCTTCCAGTCCATAGCAAGAATGGATTGTCTTCTCTTGGAAGGAATGCACCTCAGCTTTATCTCATTGATACCATTAGACGTCCCACAGAATTGTGAGATGATAAATGTGTACTTTTCAGGTATGAAATTTCTGTCACTTTGTTACAGCAACACGAGGCTCATATTCCTGGTTCCTGTTTTCTAGACTATAATCCACAGGGTGAAGGGTTATGTTTATATTTTCACTTTGTCTCCAGCACCTGGAACGTGTCTGTTGAATGAATACATAGGAGAATAAAGGAAGGAAGGTAGAAGGAAAGAAGGAAGAAGAAAGGATGGAGGGAAGGAGGAAGGACAGAGGAAAGGAGGAAGGGAGGGAGGGAAGGAGTGAGGGAGGAAGGGAGGGGAGGAGTGAGGGAGGAAGGAAGGAAGGAAGGAAGGGAAGGAGGGAGGAAATGAGGGAAGAAGGGAAGAAGGGAGGGAAGGAGGCAGGGAAAGAGGAAGGAAGGAAGGAGTGAGGGAGGAAGGAAGGAAACATGTGATTCAGAGCAAACTTTTTCTCATGAAGTCTTCCCATGAAATGTTCACTTACCCCTGATCAAAGATGCATATGTGGAACATGGAACAGAAATTAAGCCAGTGCTCTCACATTCCTCTACACTGGTCACAAGGGAATCTGTGAGCTGAGAGAATGTGGAAAATGAGCTCTCTTTTGGATAGAGAGACTGCCCATGCCAAGCCAAGAACACAACTGATGCAGCCACAAAGTCACAGAACTGGGATGGCACTGGCTCTCTCTTTGAGCCTTCAGATGGGATGTATTTTCAGTCAGCTGACATTTGATTGAATTTCTAGAAGGATCCCACTGGCAAATGCCTAGTAAAATACTGGCTCACACACATCAGCCAAAAACGGCTCCCTTCTCCAGTACAGTTATAGCTTCATTAGCTTTTCCAGTAGAAAAATGATAGCATATTCTTAACAATGCATTCTTTCCCAGGCAATTTGTATTTGAAGAGAAAGTTCAAATAATTCACTGAATAATCCATTTTTTCTTTATGGGTTCAAACATGGCATACCCAGAGTATTCAGAACCAACTAGTTTAAAGCTGTTAACTCCTCACCTGGAGTCATAAGGCAAGAACCACACATGCACAGACAGGAAAGGGTTAAGAACTGTCATCTGAGATGGACTTGGAACCATAGACATACTATTAAGCATATACAGTTAAACAAAAAAGTTATTACAGGAATCCTTTCCTGTTTTCATTTAAAAAATGGTGCCCTGCCTGGGCTGGTAAGATGGGTCAGGGGTTAAAAGCCTTTGCTACTCTTGCAGAGAACCCAAGTTCAGTTCCTAGCACTCCTGGGAGAGTTCACAACTGCCAGCAACTCCAGCTCCAGGTGATCTGATGCCCTCTGCTGGCCAAGAATGGCATTGTATTTATATGCACACTGCCCACATATAATTAAAAGTTCTTTTTAAAAAAAATCTTTAAAATATTGTGTTCTAGCTGGGCGGTGGTGGTGCACGCCTATAATCCCAGTACTCTGGGAGGCAGAGGCAGGCAGATTTCTGAGTTCGAGGCCAACCTGGTCTACAGAGTGAGTTCCAGGACAGCCAGGGCTATACAGAGAAACCCTGTCTTGAAAAAACCAAAAACAAACAAACAAACAAACAAAAAAATTGTGTTATACTCTGCCATATGGGTAGCCAAATCATGTATTTATATTTGTTCTTATCTTTGTCTCTATGTAAATCAACACTAATTGTCATAATTGTTTTTTAATTTTTCTTTTTCATTTTTTCTTTTATTTTTGAGATTATCAAATAATTAAATCATATCTCCCTTATCTTTTCTCCCTCCCAGCCCTCCTATACACCCCTACTTTCTCCTTTTCAAATTCATGGTGCCTTTTCTTATTACCACTGTTACATTTTTACCTAAAATACGTGCAGATGGAAGAAGAGCTTTCCATGGAGGTCTAGGTCTAACAGCTCTCCAGCCCTCCGACTAGCTGTAACACATTATTCCTGTTTGCATCTGAGCCAGAGGCCTTCCTCTTTTGCTCTTACCAAGGCCAGCACCACACTTAGTTAAATCCCTGAATGTCTGCCTTCTTCCAGATGACAGAGAGGAAGCCATTTTGGAAGGCACTAAGAGGACACATGCAGTCTGTAGCACACACCAGTTCTCATCGGAGCACCAGGTTCAGATTCTTCATAAAATTTTTTACAGTAGTTTTAACTTATTTTTACAGTAGTTTTTCTTTCCTTTCCCCCCCCTTCTCTTTCTAGTTTTATAGAATTGTTTCTTTCTTCTTAAAACAAGTTTCCAGAAAAGAGAGGAGATGGGGTCAAAGGACATTGCGGTTCTAAATTCCTCACTAGACAAGGATGTCTGTCCTTAGCATGGTTCACAGGAGCTCTTTGCTGTGATGGAAGGCAGCTTAAGTAGGGTCTCACTTTACCCAAGGTGGTCACCAGTCTCTTGTATCCACCAGGCCCTTGAAGTGTGACCAGCTTGCTCATTTCATTTAAGTAAAATGAATAGAAATGTAAATAGTCACTCATGACCCATCACCATCACAGTGAGCTGTGATAGGCCTGTCATGACCATCATGAGCAGCACAGGGCAAATACTTGATGACCTATGGCAATTCTAGGTTCCTTCCCACCATGCTTTGCTTGATGCTTAGCTTAATGAAGGAATATTAATTAGTATTAAAGTTTGTGTCTCAAAGGTGGAAATGAATCATTTTTCTATTATCTTCCTCAGTTCACCCCACTTTATGTCCTCTAACATTGATTCTTTTCCTACAGTTGATATCCTGCCAGATGCACACACACACACACACACACACACACACACACACACACACACACACAGTGAAAAGAAAGTAGCCAGTGGGCAAAACACAGAGGAAGATTCATGAGGCCTGCGTGCTGGCAGGGCCAGTGATCTGAATCAAAGGCGGCCTTGGCATGCCAGTAAAGATCATCTTCACCCTGCCATTCTACCAAGTGTGGCCACCTTCCTGTCCTGAGCCCACCCAGAACTCAGAAGTCAAGAAAGTCCCCAGAGGTCAATCAAATAGGTCTGCACTATGTATGAGAAGTCGAAGACAAGGAAAGCCGAAGCCCAGCTCCAGCACCCTGGGAAGGTAGCTTCTCCTGTGCATGCTGGATGGCCACAGCCTTCAGTTGTACTCACACTTAGCTTTTCACTTACTTCACAAAGACAGTCCAACATAGTCTCCCTCTTAGCAAAGATGAACAACCAACCAACCCCAGCCCAGCGTGGACTGTCAGGCAGACTGTGATAAAAACAAAAGATAAGAGTCTTAAGTCAGAAGCAATGGGACGCTGCTCATGCCCTGTGCCATTTTCTTTCATGTTAGCATGCTTAGAAAGAATTGAACTCAGGGTCTAAGGATACAAAATCATTCATTTGAACAAGATGTGTGACTTTTCCTAGGTGTCACCTTAAGTGTTGGGAAATCACCTCCTTTGTCCTGTACATTATTCGGGTACCACATGCTTCAGAGGTCCTTGTCTTCTCTCTAGCAGCCAATATATAAATTTGATATCAAGGAAGAGTGTTAGGGTACAGAGACTAAAAACAAATATCTAGGGCTGGAAACGTAGCTCAGATGTTAAGACATACTGCTTTTGCTGAGAGCCTGAGCTCAGCTCCCAGCCCCCATGTCAGGAGGCTTCGCGTCTACCCATGACATCAGCACCAGAGGGATCTGATGCCTGTGGCCTCCAGGGACACCTGCACTCATATGCATACACCCCATACATACAATACATAAACACATGTAATTAAAAAGAGAAAACACATCTTTAAACAAATAGCCAATAAACAGGCTCACAGGCATACAGCTCACTTAGAACTTGTCCTTTGTCCATTGACATCTGCCTTGCCACTTTTAAGTTTATAGCCCAAAGCTGACATAGGCATCAAATTATTAGTCAAGTGTCAGTGCCACACAGTGCGCACCACACATACACACAGACTGGCACTCTAAAACCATAGGTGAGCATGGCTCAGGCTCCACATGACCAGGTCACTTTTAAGGGTGGATGAAAGCCATGTGCCTTGAGTCTAAGTCACATTGACCTTAACGAGTTCCTAAGCCACCATGGGTTCTGATTGTTCATGTGTCTATCTGAATTGATTAGCTATGGTACTTTTTTACTAGAAGCACTTTTTGGAGAGACCAGAATGATTCTGCTCTTTAAATCACAAGAGCTTTTAATTAATGTGTTTTATGCTACAAAGAGATAGTTTAAAGCCTTCTATTATTGTCTGAGATAACCAATATTAAACTTTGACCAAGTACATGACTTGATATGTTTGACCTGACATCAATACTATTCTATACTAACAATTTCAATTTCTTCTCATTCTTCTTCTCCTCCTCCTCTTCCTTCTTCTTCTGACTTTTCTTCTTTCTTATTCTGACTCTTCTTTCTTCTTCTAAAATTCAGACCCCTTTTCCTATTTTTTATTTATTGAAAATAGATTTTCTTTCATATAATATATTTTGGTTACACTTTCCCATCCCCCAAATCCTCTGAGATCCTTCCCACTTCCTTGTTTCTAACTCCTTCTTTTAGAAAGTCACATAAATGACAAGAAACAAGTCACAATCAACACCATGATATTCACTACTGTTAGTATTCTAATTTCATTTGTTACTCTGATTTTTTAAAAATACCCTGACAGGAAGCAACTCAGTGCAGAAAAGTGGTTTATTTCACCTCATAGTTCTAGGTTCATCTACCAACACAAAGAAGTCAAGGCAGGAACTTCAAACAGTTAGTTCCACCATATGTGCTTGGCTGTGCTCTGCTCAATGTCTCTGCCCTTAGACCCTCTGCCTAGGAAATAGTGCAGCCCACAGTGGGCAGGTCTTCCTGATTAATTAATTAAGACAATCCCCTTAGACATACCCATAGGCCAACACAATGTAGACAAGCCCTCACTGAGTCTGGTGTCCCAGGTGACTCTAGGTTGTATTAAAAATTAGAGCTAACCCTCACAGTTAACCATCTCCGAGGAAAACAACAGCATTTTCAGAAAACCAGTTCCATATTCCTTCAACTGGCTTAGGTGTTGCTTTCCTGAGAGGAGAAAGAAAAGAAATGTTCCAGGTACAGTGCGTTTACCATGTCCACTGTGTTCCGCAAGGCCAGTCACTCCTCTTTCCCTGTCCTCATGAAATGCTGAGACGGGTTTTCCTTCTCTAAGTGAATTTCACGTTGTGTTTACAAATGGGGGCAGTTGCGATTTGCCCTCACCCCCTTTAGACTGCAAGCTGCTACCCCAGAGTCATTTGAAAGAGTTTACAGAGATGTCTTACAGAGATGATTTTGCTAAAATGCAAAAAATTATTCTAAGGGCATTTTAGTAGTCACTGATGTTACAGCATTATCCTCTGAGCAACCTGATCAAATGTCTCTCCTCAGCTAAGACTTTTTGTTTGTTTGTTTGTTTGGTTGGTTGGTTGGTTGGTTTTTTTTTTGTTTGTTTGTTTTCACTTGAATACAAACTGGCTTCTTAAGGGAGTGTTCACAGGCTGGGACATAGCATGATGTGCTAAAGATACTTTGGCAACATAGAAACACATCTCTGCTCTACTACCCTATGCCTGGCTTCTAAGAAGTTCAGTAAACTATCAGTAAGCTTTACTTCTGGTTATTATTTTTTTTTTATGTGACACACTTTGTCCACAGAGGTGGGGGATTGGGAGAACACATGTTCAGGACTGTGGCCATTTTAAACGAAGGGGACGCCAGATCACAAACAGTCACGCAGCTGATCCATTTTGCAATGTTGTCACACATGCCTAACAAAATATTGTGCTCCCGACACAATCGTCTATTCTGCACTGGTAATTAACCTTGTAGCGCTATTTTAAATAAGCCTCATGCATATGTCATAAAGCAAATGACAAATTAAATGTTCAGATACGATTACAGAAGCTATTTTCCTTTTGGATTTAATTCTTTTCCAACCAGAGCTTCTGTTAAGTCACATTTTATAGCACCATAATGCTGGAAAGAGTGTTACAGACTTCACACGCCCTTCGTATTTTCCTTCCTGTTCTTTGGAGGACAGCCCAGCGAGACGCATCCCAGGTCCTGTCAGCGCTCCTGACTCCAGGTTAGTACTTTTTGTCCTGTCTTCATCTCATCGGACTGAGCACATGGGCAGCGTTTTGGATTAGAATGATCATATGTATTTACCTCTGAAAAATGTCCAAGACTCACCCCAGCTCTGTCTCTTTGCCTTTTCATTCCCTAACCTGTCACCCGACCTTGCCTAGTAGTACTCTCAATATTCCAAACATGCAAGACTCCGGAACCCCTTTATCCTCACTGAGGAGCCTGCCCCGCCCCTTTTTCTCTAGTGCCGCCTCCCCCCCTCCGCCCCCTATTCTCCATCCTTCTGGCTTTATCAGGTTCTACTTGATTGTCCTGCTGCCTACTTAGGCCTCTTGCTTTCTCTACAGCCCACTAGGTTCAGATGATTAAAACAAACAAACAAACGAAGTGTTCTTCCTTGAAAAGGCCATGTGAAGACGCGAGCTGGACAAGGCGAATCAGGAGATGCATGGTATTTCCAATGAAGAGTCAGCTGGGCATGCGCAGGCTGAATACAGTGTCCTGTACCCACGTGGGCACCAGAAAAGCAAAGGGAAATTAAACGGGTAAAGGGAGGAATGAGTTCCATTGTGCTCCTACCTATAGTTATGAGGACGTAATCATAATTATGCATTAACATATTTACCTACATAATTCTCCCTTTGACCCTACTGTTTCAGCTTCACAATTAATCTTTTCATGGCAGGAATAATTTCACACCACCTGGATTTATTTTAACTACTGTCTTCAGTGAGCCTTCTCCCAGAGCCCTAATGTTCAGTGACAGACCCCAACCACAAATCACTATGATAAACTAATTGAGTCTTTGCTCTAATCACACACCGCAATCCTCCTGATCGTGAGAGGTGCTTGAACTGGAAAAAGAATTAGTAATATGAAGAACCATCGATTGTTCAGGAGGCACAAAGAAAACAGAGACTCTAAGGAGGAAACCTGAAAGCGGAAGGTTCCTCCGACGTGTAGCTTTGGCACTTTATATAGAGGGACCAGGAGATCTAGGAAGCCTGCCCCCTTTCCCTCATTGGCTTGAACTGGTCCTCAGAGTCAGAGCCAGTCCTGGTCTAGAGGAAAGGAAAGGGACCTCAGCTCTTGAAGATGAGGCCTTTTTAAGATCTCTCAACAATGTTGAACTGCTTCATTTGTCTTCTTACCGTTTATGATGCTCAGTTCCTTCTGGCTATGAAAGCTTAGCACACAGTTGTGGAATTAATTAGTACAGTTAGGTATGCAGTGCTCAGTTCCCAGCCCCATGTGCTTGACCACGAATTCCCACCTCTTGTGCCCATAAGTCTTCCCCATATCTGCACATTACCTTTGACCCTTCTACATCTTCTTCCTGTGATTGACCCAACCCTTGTGATTCATGCCTGTCCTCTCTTGTTCCTGCATCCTTGTTACAGGTTCTAACTACTCCCATGACCTCCAGACACCCGTCTATTCCATGTCCATCTTTGTAGGATTAAGCTAATCACCTCTGAGTCCTCCAGTGTTCTCATTCCCTACTTAACAAAATCCAGACCTCATATGTTAAGACAGCACCCAACCGAGCTTTCGGTCATCATTTCCAATTATTGTCCTTCCTGGACTTTGCACGTCAGCAAAGCAGGAGTTCAGTGTTGGCCAAAGTTGTAGAATGCTCAAAACATCGTCACTGCTGCTATCTGTGTGACTTCATCTAAACATCCCCAGAGCCTGTGGCATCACTGCTTCCTTGCACCAATGAGCACAGCAGATTATGCACCAGCATCTGGTTTTATAGGTAAGCATGTAATGGTTACAGAAACCTGAGGATCATAATACTAAAATGTATTGACATGTGCTTATACTTACAAGATATTCTTCTGAGTGTTCTACGTGTATTGATTTGCTTAATCCTCAAGGTAATCTCTGCTGTGGACGTCATCATTATCCTACTTTATACCAAAGATCACTTGTCAGACTGGCCGAGTCGTCTGTACCTGTTCTCTTCCCACTCTCTGAGGCTCTGCCTGGATGAGGCCAACTCAGTGAACCAGACAGAGAAGGTACAACCTCAATTTGGGGAGTAGATCTAATCAGCTAGGGCCCCAGATGAAATCCAAGTGTACAAGGCTCACACCTGCTTTTTTCCTGAGCCAAGACTTCCTTCTTCTTCTATCCTTAGACAGCTTCACTACAGATTCTCCTTTCTTTGGACTCCAAGAACTCACATAAACACTATAAATATACACTTATCCCTCAAAACATGTACATGGTACAATCTCTCTCTCTCTTTCTCTCTCTCTCTCTCTCTCTCTGACACATACATACACTTACACATGCACATTCACACTCACACACACATGCACATTTTCTGGATTTGAGGTGATTGGACTTAGAATGAGGTACTTCACTCTCTCTGCTGGCTCTCTGTAGATGTGGGTGGTTTATTGTGGGTCTTCCCAGACGCCATGGCCAAATAACCAGTTTCTTTAATTAATCTCTGTTGCTTCTGTTTCTTCTCCTCCTCCTTCTCCTCCTCCCTCCACACCGCCCCCCCCCCAATTCTGTCTCTAACAAGTACTGACTAAAAGATGTTGTAAATATCAAGGAGATGATGAGAAAACAGCCAAAATTAGCTACTGGAAATGTTAAGATAATGGGGCCAGCAAATGGCTCCGTGGGTTAAGGCAGCTGCTGCCAAGTCTAACAACTTGAGTTTGATACCCAGAATAGACACACATGGGGAAAGGTAAGATATGGCTGCGACTAGTGATCCTCTCACCTACACATGTACACACACACACACACACACACACACACACATACACACACACACACACACACACACACACACACACACACACTAATGCCACCTTCAGCAAGCATGGCTGGACAACTATATCAGTTTTGAATTTACAAAGAAAAATCTCACCCATATGAAGAGGAGCCTATATCCTCCTGACCACAGAAAGCTGCCACTGTCTAGAGATGTAATTTCTCCCAGTGGCCCCAGGGCATATGTCCCTAACACCTTCTATCATTGACGGCAGGTTTGACCACATGATTTGCTATAGCCAATGGGATTCAAGTCGAGATACACCAACTTGGAGTGTTTTCTGTGCTTCCACTGGCATTGCTGGAGTGTGTACCATGGCATGACTGTCTTAGCGTCTGACGCACACAGAAAAAGTGGCTGAGTTTCTGCAGCGGAGGGCCCCAGACCCGTCCTGAAGCTTGCAGCTAAAATAAACCGAATAAAGCCTGGACCAACCAAAGCCTAGCCTGGACCAGCCAAAGCCTAGCTGCCCCAAAATATTGGAATAAACAGTTTCAAGCAACAGAGATAGTGTGCTTTGTTACACAGCACTGCTGTAGCAAAAGCTAACTGATACAGATGGGCACTAGAGGTGGTAGCATTTACTTTCCCAGGACCAACCATTGCCTTCCTCTTCCTCACCAACAGCAGAAATATCTGGGATATTTATCGGGTCCAAAATAGGAAAATAAATGTCAAAATCAGAAAAAAAAACATTTGAGAAACTTTATTTTCTGCCATGTTGGCATTTTCCTCACATATTAAAAGTCCCTGAAATATCGCTTGTTGGCTGCGCTGTCACGATCCGTTCTATAGACATTTTGACGTACTTTATTACAAACTTTAAAACCACATTAGCAGCTGTTATTTTATATCACAATGGATTAATAAGATGCATTTTCACAAATAAGACACATTTTAGATAGTTTTGAAAAAATTTCAGTGTGAAAAATCTCATGCCAGGATTCCACATTTTAAATGACACATTTCCAAATAGCCTGCAGTGAAATTGCTCAAGGAATCTGGCTGTTTGTGCTGCCGTTTAGGACGGTCAGCCCCACCCCCTAGGAACATGTGACCTTCCAGGGTCAGCCCCACAGTCCAGGAACACGTGACCTTCTTAGGTCTCAGCCCCGGACCACTTAGCTTTCTTATGTAGTATATGACACACTTCTATTGTAGCATATGACATTTAGGGAAAATATCTCCTTTGGTTCTCATTTCAGGGGAGCTCATTGAGTAACAGTGAAAAACATGAGATACTTTTTTTTTTTTCAAATTTCAATCGCGATGCTAGACCACTGTACATGAGAGAGATCAGAAATGCATTCATTCCCCTTCAAATATTAGAATAATGGAGTATTCCATTGCCTTTTCATGTGAAATAATTAGGAAAGATAAGGATTCTTTTTTTCTTCTTTGGAGGCAATCCTGCTTCCTATGGTGTTGCTAAGGAATGAGGGATTTTCCTTTCCAACTGATCTTAAAAGAGATATCTAAGATCTATATCGCTTGTTTATAGATTACAGCTGACTTTATAGTCAAGCATAAACTGTACATCGGAGTGCAGTAAGACTCGTCCCCTGTCTCTCAATAAAAATATTATGGAACATTATATTTCCATACAGTAATGGTTCTCTTATTTTACTAGTAGAAAGGTACAATACTAATTTAATTGACTAACATAAAAGTCTCTCAAGTAAGATCAATACTTTATTTCTCAATAGTTTCCATGAACAAAGATTTAACTCCACCTTCAGCCTGTGATGCAAAGTGTCGATTGACAGATCTGTTGACCACCTGCTCTCCGTGGCACTGCCCAGAAGCTGCTACGGATGTGGGCCGTGGATGGCGACCCTGCTGCATGCTTCAAGCCGTGCTTCTCCTCAGATGGACTAAATCACAAGCCCCAGTGTAAAGCTGAGATATTGTGATGGTGTCAGAGCTTCGGGGTGATTTGACACACAGCCAAGATCTGCCACCCACTGATGCAGGATCTGAATTTCCAGGGAACCAACACCCAGCTAAGATGTGAGGCTCAGAGGCTCACTTGGCAAGTGACTGCCCAGCATTCTTTCTCTGGTTGCTAGGGACAGTGATGCCTGGCCTGGTGCACGCTAGTCTTTCTCACTGGGCTCTATGTGGCTAGCAATTCCTTTCCACACTGTGGCTCTTTATTGCCCTTGATTCATGCCTTCTGCCTGCAGAACTGCAGTCAATGTCAGGAGGAGTTGCTCCTGAATGAGTTTGGAATGCACAACTGGGAGTTCCCGGGTGCAGCTGGAGAGGGAACCTTTCCCGAACTCTTCCACATACCAGGGTTTGAGTCCCACTCTTCCCTTGTTCTTTCTTCTCATGTATTTGCAGGAGCACGACTTGGCAGACTGGCTCCCTGACATGGTCTAGACTTCGTATATATTGTCATTCTCTCCTTAGGTCTCATCGAGGCAGGGTGGTTCCCCCCACCCCCAGGAGCAGAACATGGGTCCACTGACACTCCTGGCCAGAACCATACTGTCGCGAACAGGACTGAGGATGGAAGGGAAAAGGGAGCCTCGGATTCGGAGGTCAGGTTATGATAGTTTATTAATTCCTAAGTAAAAATAGACAAATTGGTAGCGAAATGGGATCTCATTTGTTCACACATACACTTCACTAACCTCCGGTCTGGCCCAATGTTGTAGCCTGGCTCGGTGGCGGTGCAGCAGGTAAGGTTTGCAGAAGTGTCCTGCTTTCTGGTTCCGCTGGAGGCGGTGCAGCAGGTAAGGTTCGCAGAAGTGTCCTGCTTTCGGGTCCTGCTTTCCAGTCCCGCTGGAGCTTGGTCCACAGTGCGGCTTGTCTCTTTCAGTGGTTGGTAGATCTCTCAGTACAATGACATCTCCATAGGAGATCTCTATGGCATCTCCAGCATCTCCATAGCACTCTAGGAGTGAATGAGTGGTGGTGGCCAGACCGAAGTATTTAAGCTACTTTTAGGCAATCGTAATTAAGGTGTTCACACATTACTTCATCGGGTACCTTATAATACTTGCGCACACACTCTAGGCTTGGTTTCCATGTTTACATTCATGGTACGTTTCCTTACATCTTGTTCCTTACCGTGGATGAAGACAGAAGTGGGCATGTGGAAAGGAACTTCTCTTTGATAATGAAACTGTAAGTCTAGATTAAATGCTTCATTCTTAGATGGCATTGGGCAGATGGCCAGTATGATTAGTTCACTAGGAGAACAATTTCATAAGGTTTTTTTAATAGTAAAAGGAAAGACAATGAAGAAATTTACCTTGGAGTTTTCATAGCCATAAATCCTTAGTGGGAAGCATCCATGGGGTCATGGTAGAATCCTGCCCACTGTGATATCACTCCATCAATTGAGGTGGTGAGATTTACATTGGAGTCTTCTTCCTCAGAAACATCACCAGAGCTGCCTCAGTTTGCGTTGGGCAACATGTAAGGAGGTGTAGCTAAAGCGCCTTCCAATGTGCAATCCAAAGCAGCTGTTGCCACATGGGAGGTGCTCCTAACACAGTACAAGCAGGGCTCTGAAAATGTAAGGCCCATGAAATGTGATGGCACTGGTACCCATCCGGTCACCTTCCTAGAAAAATGTCAAAGCCATTTTTGGTGGAGAACAGTTGATTTCCACTACTTGCATTTCCTCTGAATCTTTCAAAACATCTAATCCAGTAATACTTAAGATTCTATGGTCATTCTCATTATTAAAAATCCAAATGGCCAACTTCCTTAGACATTTTCTTGTATAACCATCCTTCCTGTTTGCTCTGAACCCTTGTCATCACAGCTTTGGTGACGTTCGTTCTCATTCAGTCCTTGATTGGAGAAGCTCCCCCGGTGAGGCCTGCTGAGCCTGCCAGGAGGGCCCATAGAACACATGTCTGTCTCCTCAGGCTTTCCAGGAACTTTCTGCAAGAAAAGATATTTGGAGAAAGTGAGATTCAGAGCTTAGTCTGGTACAGATAGAAACTGTCCTTTGTCCCTCGGTAAGAACACACACTGATTAAACTAATGAAGAGATTTGCTTTGCTCACAATTATGGCTCGAGGTTGAGGCCCAAGGTCTTGGGTCTCTTGCTGGAAGAGTCTGGAAGCATTGAAGAGGACACAAGGCAAGGAGAAAGATGAGAGAGCTACTCTACAGACTGGTTGTAGAGATCGTCCACCCTCCCACACCTTTGAAAAGTCCTCTTGGTTTCACCTTTTCCTATTATCATGAAGGTGTTAAATATCAACATTCACTCTGGCCGGGCGGTGGTGGCGCACGCCTGTAATCCCAGCACTCTGGGACGCAGAGGCAGGCGGATTTCTGAGTTCGAGGCCAGTTTGGTCTACAGAGTGAGCTCCAGGACAGCCAGAGCTATACAGAGAAACCCTGTCTTGAAAAAAAACAAATTCAACCCTCCCCCCCCCAAAAAAAAATCAACATTCACTCTGAGAGGGGCAAATGCTGAAAATACAATAAATACCTTTGTTTATATTATCTTTAGGAAGAAATCATGGGTCAACAAAATCTAAATCTAATGTATAGTCTCAAAAATACATGGACAAACTAATCGGCATGAATGGAAATTAATGCCAAAGCACCATACTTTATTTTAATAAAGATTCACTTACTTTAAAAATTTTAGGTATATTTTCTTTCTTTCTTTCTTTCTTTCTTTCTTTCTTTCTTTCTTTCTTTCTTTCTTTCTTTCTTTCTTTCTTTCTTTCTTTCTTATTCAGCCTAGGATACTATACCCAGCAAAATTTTCAGTCACCATAGATGGAAAAACCAAGATATTCTGTGGCAAAACCAAATTTAAGCAATATCTTTCCATTAATCCAGGCCTACAGAGGATACTAGAAGAAAAACTCCAACATAGGAGGGTAACTACACCCAAAAAACCACAAGAAATTAATTGTTTCATAACAAACCCAAAAGAAGAGAATCACATACACACATAATACCACCTCCAATAAATAAATGATTCAATAAAATGAAAAAGAAAGTTTTAGGTAATGTATAAGGGTTAGCCTGAATCCATGTATGTGTATCATTTGTGTGTACTTGGTGACTATGGAGGCTAGAAGACAGTATCAGATCCCCTACAGCTGGAGTTATGTATGGTTGTTAGCTGCCACATAAGAACTGAGAATCAAACCCAGATCCACTGAGAGAACAGCAAGTGCTGTTAGGCACTGAGCCATCTCTCCAGCTCCCAGTATCCGTGATTAACCCATGGTTAATTTTTCTGCCTTGTTTGAGCTGGCATTTGTCTTAGACACAAGGTTGGTTGGGAAATTTTCTAATAATAAAGAAAAGAGAGTTCAGTGCTCTGTGAAATAAGAGAAGAGTTTGGAAAATATTATAGATTTTTTTCCCTGTAAATTATTTAACAAAACTAAGCAAAAAGACAGTTGTCCTAGTTAGGGTTTCCATTACTGTGAAGAGACACCATGACCAAGGCGACTCTCATAAAGGACAGCATTTAATTGGTTGGGGCTGGCTTACAGGTTCAGAGGTTCAGTGCATTATCATCATGGTGGGAAGCACAGCATTATCCTAGCAGACGTGGCACTGTAGAAATCAGGCAACCAAAAAAAGACTGATTCTGGTCAGACTTAAGCATATATATGAGACCTCAAAGCCTACCCTCACAGTGACAAGTCCTCTCCAATAAGGTCACACCTACTCCAACAAGGACAGATCTCCTAATAGTGTCTCTCCCTGTGGGTCAAACATTCAAACATGAGTCTATGGGAGCCAGAGCTATTCAAATCAACATAATGAGTATATTTCTTTCCCAGAATAAGAGATCTCAGAGAGATAAAGGAAGGAAAAGAGGAGGTTAGACCATGCTGGAAACTTCCAGTTCACATTCACATTTGATTATACCTTTCCTTCCTCTCTGACCAGTCTTTAAAACTTTCAAGGCTTCTGTGCTTGGTCTGCAGCAGCAAGCAGGGTTGGGTGGGGCTTCACAATAGTCATGAAAATTTACCTGTAGGGTTACTTTTTGAAAGCAAGGCGGGTGGGATTGGGAAAGAAGGGGGTGCACACAAGTACACAAAGGAACTTCTGTAATTGAGGGTGAATCAGTTATTGCAAAGTTGTTTGAGCGAAACAGCCTGGGTCTCTGCAGCCCACAGACCAGCTCCTCTATATGATAGGCTGCATGCAAATAGGTGCTTGACAGGAGAACACTGAGCTAGGTGCTGGGTAGGCAGGGCGGAGCCTGTGGCAAAAGCCTACAAACCACTGAGCTTGTGGGAAAGCTGAGCTGAGACACCCAAATAACAGCAAGTGAGCCAGGCGGTGGTGGTGCACGCCATTAATCCAAAATGGGAGGCAGAGGCAGGCAGATTTCTGCGTTTGAGGCCAGCCTGGTCTACAGAGTGAGTTCCAGGACAGCCAGGGCTACACAGAGAAACCCTGTCTTGAAAACAAACAAGCAAACAAACAAATATAAAAAAATAACAGCAAGTAAGAAAACACTGTCATGTTTATACTAAAGTAAGTCAAATGCATTTGCTTAGCTGACCATTGTGCTGAAGTTAAAATGGCTGGGAAAAGTCCTTTGAAACATTTATTCTACCTAGCCAAATGAGAAAGAAGGAAGAAAAAACTCCAGGTACAGACAATAATGAATTAAGAATAGAGAATTCTTGGGGGTGCTGGGCTTGGTGGTGTAGGCTGACTCAGGAGTATCACACATTCAAGACCAGGGCTATAGAGCATTTTGAATAGGAGATAAAAGTCTGAGTGAGGAAATAAAGCTCGCTTGAACTGTGACTGTGGAGTCCCAGGTGCAAGTCATACTCTTCCCAAGCTCTCCCAGGTCACCTCCTGAAAAAACCAGCAGGAACTTAGAGACAAAGAGAGAAGATAGAACACTAGGGGAAAGGAACAAGAGAGGGACAAGGGATATTTGTCCCAACAGGACAAAGAACTGCTTCTGTATAGAATGGAGATAGACCCATACACAAATGGAGGTTTATAAAGGGAAATGACAAATCCCTGTGTTAGAATGAGATATTTCATCTTAATTTAATTCATATTAATTAGGTGAGTCAAAGGGGGCTTTTGATTGCTGGACTTCCATACTCTGATAGGTGGACCGTAGTAGTCAGTTACAGGAGAAGAAGTGGCCAATTAAGAGAATAGAACTTGGTGAATAGCTTTAGGAATGCAATCTAACAGTTTTTTTTTTAGCAAGGAAGGGGGACTAGGAGGGGAAGGACAAGGTCTGCCAGTGCCATATTTGTCCTGCTCAAACCTCCTATAGCCCTTCACCATCCACATCTGCAATCTTGCCTCTTGGCAGATGGTGACCCGCTAAATTCCCTAGAGCTCCAAGGACGATCTGGAAGACCACTACAGATCAGCTGTTTTAATCTTAGACAGACAGCATGTGTATTCTAATCTCCACGTTATCCATACCTGCCCTCAAAGCTTGGCATTCCAATCTAGATGGCCCAGGTTAATGTTGCACTTTAGTGCCATAGCCTGTGAATCCCTTTACCACACTACACCCCTGAGCAATAGACAGTTGGGTCTACAGAAAAGGGTGAAGGAAGTGGGCCTTGACCTTTACAGAGGACCGAGTAAAGGTGATACTAATGAAAGAAGAGACTTGGGCTTCTGGGCCACCACATTAGTATATCTGAGCATATCAGTGTCAGTCAGGAACTGTGGATGTAAGAACAGCCCTGACGAGTGCAATAGACATAGTGCATTTTATTTTCATATAAATTTTAATGTACATTTTAATCTACTCTCCACTCCTGACGCCATCCAGTCTGGTTACAGAACTCTGGCTGACATCAGAATCCTTGGAGAGCTCATCAAAACTACAAATCCCTGGATTGTACCTCAGCTGGTCTACCTCAGGCAATGAGGGGGTCTGGAGTGCTTGAGCTCACATGGGATAATCATGAGGAAGAACCACATGGGTTAAAACCAACTCATCCCACATCTGCAGTTGACTGTCTCATACAGCCACAGCTCCCAGACATTGTCCACTTTTAATTATTTTCAAATAGAAGTTCATTTGTGATTCAACAGTAACAGAAACTGGGTAATGTAATGATCATATATTTCTAGGAGATAAAGCTGTTAGTGACATGTACAGCCCAGTTGGTTGTCTAAAGTTCTTTAAATGAAAAAAACTTGCAGTTTGGAAGGGTTACCTGTCATCTGGGGTGTGATTAGGATACTCCTATATGTTGAATTATTTCATGAAATCTATAAACTTCATCCCAGTCTGAGGTGGGCAGAGAAAGGTTCAGGAAATGTTCAGACATGGTGCACACATAAACAAGATGCTGGTCTTTATCTCAGCCAAGAGACTGAAAGGCAATGCTATCACATATACAAACTCTTTAAAATAGGTCAAACCTGGAGGCACAAGAGAGTGGCATGGCGTGGTGGCCCCACTGAAGGATCTCTGGAACTAGAGAAGTAGCAGTAACGTTAATCCTGGTGTTCCTGCATGTCTGCTGGCTAAAACAGCTAACAGACATTGTTTCCATTTAGCTTGCTTCCTAACAGAGACAGAGACAATCACAGACTTCTAGAAAGGTGCTTGGGACTGAACCCAGAACTGGGCACATATTGGGCTTCTTTTTATTTTGAATTTGACGCAGGGTCTCTCCAGAATGCCCTGGTTGGCCTTAATCTCACCATTGATCCCAGGGAGCAGGTAGCCCTTTAATTTATAAACCTCAGCCTTCAGCACAGCAGGCATTACAAGCTTACACCACCATTGTTGGTGTAAGAGAGTTATTTCTAAGGCCCTTCTCTAGCATCCATGGATACCCACACAGACGTGGCATATGCACAGACACACACACACACACACACATACACACAGTGTACAGACACACATGCATGCACACGTTCATAGAAAATAAAAATTGAAAATGAATCAAACTTGTGAGGTAATGCTGGATTTGTATGGCTGGATTCATATGTATTTCTGCATGGGCAGCGGGTTCATTGTCTCTCTAGGTCAGAACAATCTTGTAAAAAATATACTGAAAGCCGTATGTATTAGAACATGCTTTCTAGGGCAGTGTTTACAAAAGTATAGAAACATGGGTAAGAAAGTTTAAATAGTGTTCTATTTTGTGCAATTTCTAAGAATGCACCCACTATAACCCATCACTGATGAGACAGTTCACACTTTCTATGCTAAGTCATTGGAATATGGACAATACTCTGAGCATAGAGAGTGTTATGAGATGCATGTCAACAAGCACCTGTGGCCAGTGTTCACCGCACTGGGCCTCACTGCATCGGGTCCCATTTGCTCACAAAAGAGGAAGGAAACATCAGACCTAGATCCTGTGCCGCCCTCTTCATCCAACGCAAGGCAGCAGGTTCACTGCTCAGCAATATCCACTACACAGAGACTCACACTCCAACTGATTGAAGCATGCAACACATGTGCAGACCCTGAAGATTTCTACCGACAATGTAAGAAGAATGTTTAGTCGCCAATGTGGCAGCTGGCCAACACCTAGGATGATAGTTGGGGCTCATCACACACTCTTGTTTAGTTTTTGTTTCTGTTTTTGTTATTGTTGTTGTTATTGCTGCTGTTTTATTGACATCTTTGGATACTTTCTTGAAACTGAGTTCTCTTTTTAGGTTGGACACCTAGCATGTGTGGAGAGATGGGATACTGGCATGTCACCAGAGGAAACGTCCTCAAGTGTAGGAGGCTGGGGCTATTCTCCTCTGAAGCCCCACGTTGCTTATGCTGGTGTCTCTTCTGCTTGGGATTTCTGCTCAAAGAAGCAGACGGAGATATCACCTCTGCACATAGAGAGGCTTACTGTCAAGCTCAATTTTAGTTCAATTTTCAGAATGTGCTTGTTACAAGAAGAGAACTAGTTGCCACACGTTGTCCACTGACCCTACACATACCCAAATAAATATATAAACAAATGTACAAAAGACGCATGAGTCAGACAGCATGACCAGGGTGCTTTCTGACACTGGTGATGTCACAGCACCCAGTATTTGGCCAGTATGACTCAGAACTGCTCCCATTTATGTGCTCATACTGAAACAGTGACTTGAAGGTGACTTGGGGGTATTTAGGAAGTCAGTATGTCTTTCTCTGCCACTAACACAAGAATGAAAGGTGTAGGACTTTGGGTTAGCCTGCCTGATTTTGAAGCACACTGGTGGATAATCTCAAAACACATCCCTAAAGGAAATCAGGATCATAGGTGTGCCTGTAGAACATGTTCCAAGTGGACCAGGCTGAACATGTTTTGCCACCTGAATGAGCATCAGTGTTGCCAAACTGGCTTGAGAAGGCACAGCCAAGACCAGTGGGCAGAAACAGCTAGAAGTGCTTTCCAACACATTATTTGAAAATGGCTTCTAAAATTCCATGGTCCAGAGAGTCCAACCACAGTAGAGACTGGGAGAGATGAGAGTTTCAAAATGGTGACCTGTCCAAGAAGAGGATGGGTGGCCAGGACCCAGGCAAGCTTTGTAGAGGACTCACATTCTGCAAAGCTTCCCTTGGTTATCGTTGAGAACCTTTAAGTGTCCATTGCTGGAGTCACAGAAGTTAAAAAGACATGGTCACAGATCTCAAAGAACCGTAAGTTTTATGAATCTACCCATTTCTGGAAAGAAAAATCCTAGAGGTAAGTCTTAAACTGGGTGGGAATGATGGAGTGCAGCCAGCTTCAAGCAGGTGGAGGAGAGCTGATTCAGTGGAAGGGAATTCTTCACCACTCCAATGACAGTCAGGATTCAGTGCATGCTAATCTTCCCCTCAGAACAGCTCACTCTCCTGCACTGTAGTATCTTGAAAGATACTATCCAGTATCTTTTAAGAGTTGCACAGGCATTGGTATTCTTTGGCCCTCTTTGCCAGGCTCAGCTATACACATTGCCAGCACCATCATGCTTGCATCATTTCGTGTTGTTGTCACTGTCTCAGAAAGTGTATGAAGTTCTTAAGGGTAAATGTGGGCTGCATTTCCTATATCCAGGGCTGTAGCAGTACTGAATACTACATGAATGATCGAAGAACAATGTACTGAATGAACAGAAAGTTTATGAGTATTAATATAATTATCCAGCTGAGACGGCTTACCTAACATGCATGGAGCCCTGGGTTTCACCCCTAGCACTATATGTGTACACATGTGTGTGTGTATACATAAACATATATATGTACATGTTCAAGTATATATACACATATAGTATTGTATAAGTATATACATATATATAGCAATTAAATGTATTAAAAATAAATTATTTAGGGCCTGTAAGATGGCTCGGTGGATTAAGTAACTTGCTCATAGCCCTGATAACCTAAGTTTGACCCCCAGGAGGACCTACACATAAGGAGAACTGACTTTTGCAAAGCGCTCTCCACATTGTCTAAGTGTTTTTGTAGGACACTTGAGTCACCCTCAATAGCTTGGGCCAATCCAGGCTCGCTCCCTGGAAAAGGCTGGCCTACTCCCAGTAAGAGTTGTCATCAGGGTAGTATGTTTAGATCTGTTTCGCTTTTCTATCAATAGTATCCACAGTATATTTTTAATTTGTATGTACAGAAAAAAAACATTAAAAGTTAATTGTTACTGTACTTAGCCCTTATATAAATGCCTTATCTATTTAAATATATTGCAAAGCATTAGAACTGTGATAAATAGCGATGGGAGTCAAGTTATTCGTGACAATGGAAAGGAGAGATAACCAGAGGGTAACAAGATGGCTCAATGGGGAAAGTGCTGGCTGCCAATCTCCAAGAATCCACATGATAAATAGAAGAAATTGACTGCTATAGAGCTGTCCCATGACCTCCATAACACCACGGCATTCATGTGCCTTCATAAACACACACACACAATAAATAAATAAATAATCAAACAAACATAATTTATTTTTTTTAAAAAAAAAGAAGTGGAGGTATCTGAGACAAAGGCACAGAACAAACTTAGGCAAAGAAGGTTGGGTAAGTCATAGAGTTCCAACACAAAGCACATTACCTACAGTGTCTATAAAAGTGGCCTCAATGAGAAAGCAATGACCTCTTTAGTGGCCAGCCCCTTGTGAAAGCCTGGCCCTTGAGAGGAAACCAACAGCAGAACTTGCTCGGCCGACTGGGAATGCTAAGGCCAGCTTCCTCGGTGCACCACTGCAAAGTTCACTCAAGTCTGAGGGACTGGAGTATGGGTCTCTTTGATGACCACAGTGCTTACCCATCGCCGGGGTCAGTCTACTCCTGATTGCTGTTTCTCCTTGAAAAGAAAAAAGTTAAAAGCTCCTCAACCCTCTCTAAGGAGCTCTCTCTCCTTTAGGGTCTTGATTCCCACACTATGTCAGTCTTATCCCCGGGGGACAATCTCTACCCAGTTTCACAAGCCAGGCCTGACTTGGGGAGGCCATCAGTCATGGGACTGACCTTGGATTGTTGTTTCTATTCCAAGCTTCATGCTCAAAGATGAAGGATTAGTAATCTCTCTCATTTCAATCACAGTAGATATTGTTACATGCTAAGGTTCTCTTGTATAATTCACTGGGTATATACTACTATCTATTCACACACACACACACACACACACACACACACGTTAAGGTATTCTCAGTGTTGTCACATTTACCAAAAGATCTCTGAATCAAAGCACCATCAATAATTTATTTGTCACATAGTTCTTTACAGGTTGGGTCCTATTACTGCTTCTGTTTCAGTGGTGGCAAAACCAAGGCACCTAAAGGGTGAGTCCTTTTCCAAGGAAATGCAGCTGAAATGGGATCTAAAGAATGAACGCCTTTCCCATCAACACTCAGGTGAAAAGTACAAAGCTACAGTTCAAACCAAGTGATCGATTTTACATCTCAGCCAGAAGACAATGCTAGCACAAAGCTCACGAGGACTGACGGACATGCCCACATACAAGGACGGAAGTTGAACTACTAACTCACATAGTATCCATGTGAATTACACTGGCAATAGGGTGTAATTGACTGACATTTTTTGCTGTAGCAGCAGTCTGGCAGGGTGTTGAAGGCTCTAGTCTCTCTTAGGGAGGGCCCAGATGCATTCAATGTACCAAGCCACAGAGGCAATCTGTCCATCTCCATCTTAGCAGCTAACCCTGTTTCCGGAATCTCTGAGCCCTGAGTTCTCTTTGTAATGGAAATGGCTCTGGCTTTGTTTTGATGGGTAAGAAATTATTCTCATTTTGGTCGGATGCCCTCATATGTTGTTGCTAAGGTATGTTGTCCAAATAAGGTTTGTGGAAGCCTTGCTAGATGAATTCTGGATGCCTGGGGCAAGCCCAGAAAACATAGTGGATATAACAGCAGTATCCATACCAACCCACAAGAACCCTTGGATCTGGACAGTGAGTTTAAAGAATGAAACTTAAGTATGCCTGGACCATTTTACAATTAAAGTGGAAAGTAATAATTTCTCTAAAATGTAGATGAACTAAAATGGTTGTATTTTTCCATAAGACCAAGGGGGGCCAGAACTACCCTAGTCCCGTTTATTTATAACACTATTGCCTCCCTACCAAAGAGAGCAAAGCTGGCCATTTTGTGGTGTACAATCTCAAAACTCAGTGAATCCAAAGCTTAATTCTATGTGACATTTCTGGTGGTGTGCTATATTTTTGCAAAAATAAAATCCCTTTGATTAAAATTTCACACCTAGCTGAGGACCATGAAACCCTGATTACCTGGTCCAGTCTGAGCCCGGCATTTGCCAAAAAGGCTTACAAACCTCAGTACAACTTGAGGGGAACTTGGCCTGGGCTTCAAGTCAGTGGAAGCATTCAAAGCCCAAGGCGTTTGCCAGGTGGCCTGTTCCCTGCCTGGTGTCAGCAGCTCTAAATTAGGCACATGCTCTTTAAACCAGCCATGAAAATGATTGGCCTGAATAGCTAGAGCCCAGAGGACATATGAGCCGATTGGCAGTGACCAAGGCTGGGGACACAATAGAAATTCAGCCTCTTGCTCCTGTGCTATCCCCCCTGGTTGGGGGCAGAACTCGAAGTTTATCCTCTGGAAGCAGATGCTTCAGTTCCAGTGACACTGAATGTATCAGAAAGAACTGCAAATGCCCAGATTTGCAAATGCTGGTGTTATGAAGTAGAGGCAGGGGCAATCTTTAGGCGAATGCTATTATAAAACTGTTTATAAAGCCTGGGGCTTAAGCATTTCAGCACCACACAGCCACTGCTTTAAAAAGGACATTAGGGTCACATTTGCAACTTTGAGATAAGATTTTATGTCAGAAGTTCAGCCCTCTGGACAGTATAAAACCATATGAGACGCTGCCTGTGTCATCCCAGCAGTCCACAAACCCAGCGTTTTTGTCTTTAATGATATGGTCTAGCCCAGGCCATAGTGTGGCCTCGTCTTCCAAAGCTCAGAGCTATAGGTCTGAAGTGCGTATAGGTTTAAACCTCCCTCAGAGCTGCTGATGTTTTCAACTTGCTTATGCAATCTATATGCTGTATAAAATAGTGTTTTCTCATGTTTATTCCTGAACGCTTGCTGGTTTGAAGGAGATTCATCAGTTACGTAATTGCTGAAGTTGGGGAACAAGTCCTGTGATCACCTCTTCTGATTAGATAGACTTTAATCAGATCCACGCTCAAGCGCTGCTGCTGGCAATGTGGAGGGTGAGCTGGCACGTGGCAAGACTGAGAGTGGGAGCCAGTGAGGGACCCCAGAGGTGGCCTAGGAAGACATATGAGGACTGGAGAAAAGCAGAGAGATGGGCATTGAATTATTCCCCTACAATCACAGAAAGGCGCTGCCCAGCCCCAAAGGGAAAAACAATGATTTCAGAGGCCTTTTCTTGAGAGGTCCTTGGCAGCAATGGCACGGAGACGAGAATGAGAGGGAGAAGCAGTTGGAATCAGAGGCAGAAAGCCTGCTCAGGAGATAAAAATCTAGAATGTGGCAAGGTCTTAAAAGGATGAGGTAGAAGGCTGGAAACAAGGGAAAGGTTGAAAATGGTGGGAGGCTCAGATCAACGGCGTAGCAAAGGAACAAAATGACATGGAGTCCTGCATCATGGGTCAAGGCTAGACCGATTCTAACAGCAGGATTAGCCACCACAGCAAGGCTCTAGCAGGGTCCTCGGGAACAAAGGCCACACTTGACCACCTGACAGATGCGTGGAGGTGTGCCCCATAAAGTCCCAGAAAGAAATAGAAGAAGGAGGAAAAGGGAGAGAAAGACTGATGACTTTAAAATTAGAAAAACTAAATTTGGACTTATTATGCCCAAGAGGAATATAGCCTGATGCACAATTTATGCAAATTGATAAAGCTGATTACACAAATTAGCCAAGGCTTTTTTTTCCTCCGGTCAATAAGTCTCCTCTGCCTCCCCCATCTTTTAAACCCAGCAGATCACTGTTGGCATTTACAACAAATCCTCTTCCTGGTGCTGCTAGCCAATTACTTGAAAATACTCAGTGGCCCATTTCCTATTTCGGGCTCTAGGCTCGAACTTAGAGAACACCCAAAGAACAGGGCAGATGAAAGCAGCTGGCCCTCGGAGAGAATGAGACAGCTAGCTGCCCAAGGCCATCGCTCAGAAGATCCTCAATCCCCCAACCCTCTCCGTGTTGAAGCCCTAATAAAACACATATTGGTGAATTATGCTTAATATGAGTTTTAGCCAAATCCTCAATGCCTCTCTAGGAGAAAGAATCTATGATCATCCTTTGAACATGAGGAACTGTACTGTATTAGTACAATACAGTAACCGTCCTGAGTCAGTTACTCTTCATCCCTGTTGTAAAACATTTTTATGCCCTAAAAGTTTCATATTGTCTAAAAGTAGTGCTGTCTGTCAGCTGGGGACTAGATGCTCAAACAGTAGGCTCTGGGAGACAGTGACTACTTACAGTGTGGCACGTGGCAAGGTCAGGCGTTGTAGGCAATGGAAGGTGATCTCAAACCCAAGTCTCTCCTTCTCTGTCAGATGAGGGTCTCCAGCAGCCGACTCTGACTGGAAGGAGGTCCCCACTGTTGACTTCACTCATTGGGTTGTCCACCAGAGTACACTGTTTTAGGAAGTAGATTTCCTGCAGGTGCAGTGGGAAGATCCCTGCGGGTTTCCTGTGGGGTGCATGTATGACGTGGTTCTGACCTAAAAAATAAAGCCAGTATCTCAAGACCTTGATATCTCCTCCTATAATGAGATAGGCCAGTACTTTTATTAAGGATTATGTGAAGATTAAATGAAAAAATTTCAATCAGGTGTTGCTGGCCGCAGTGGTAAATGCCATCTCCACAGTTTTAGGGAGGTAGAGGCAGGAAAAATTAAGGGCTCAATGCCAGACTTGGCTACATATGGATATCAAGACTAACCCGAGCTACATAAAACCTAATTGATAGATAGATAGATAGATAGATAGATAGATAGATAGATAGATAGACTGATGGACGAACAGACAGACAGACAGACAGACAGGCAGGCAGGCAGATATTTTGAAAAGGGAAAGGCAGTGCTTCGACAGAGAAGTCAGCCACTAAACAATTAGCTGCTGAGATATTAGTAATGGGAGAAAAACAGAAATTATTCAACAGAAGTCATCATGCTAGCTCACTGAGTGCTCAGTGACTGACTCCCTGTGCAGCCTTCTTTCCAGCCTGTCTTATGGTGGAGGGAACATGGGGTTCAGGTGACTCACATGGTTGACCCCATAGAGCCTAAGTAGGACAGAGCCAGGATCTACTCCATCACTTCACAGCACAGCTGTCCCTCAAGCTTTCTTTACTTTACCCCATGGTGGCCTATGACCCTTCCTGTCTGCCTTGTTGAGTGTGAGAATTTAAGTAACAAAGCAAAGCTGATCTTTCCTCCAGGAAGGCACAGCCAAGCACACGAATAAATCAGAAACCTCATTATCAACAACCATGATTCTAACAATCATGTTCCTTGAGCCCTCAAGAAACACGTATGCTTAAACCAAAAGCCCTTCTGTCCCAATGATTTGTTCCTTTCAACTTTTTCTCATAAATTCAGGGTGCTTTCTTTAATGAAACATACCCTTTTTTTATGAATAAAAAAGATAAAGTAATAAAGAAAGGAAATTCAGTTTTCCTCTTTAACCTGCTAAGTGGCAGCTGTGGGCTTTGATTGTATAAAAGTGCCTCCCCTGCCCTGCCAAAGGGTAAATAGTATTACCACCAGGGTGCAGATCAAATTTCTCCAGTTCAGTGACACATGAGTGATGATGTCACTGGGCAAGGAAGCCAACATAAATTCCAGGTATGACCAAGCACATTAAATACCATGTGTTTTGGCAAGACATTTAAATACGATGAACTTGGGGCTAGAGAGATGGCTCAGTGGGCTAAAGCACTAGCTTACAAACCTGATGACCTGAGTTAACTAGACCACCAGGTCCTACAGAGCAGATATAGAGAACCAACTCTTGAAAGCTACCCTCTGATCTCTGATATATTCTGTGCTACACACATGCCACATATACAGAGCATAAGTAAATGCAATAAAATTAAGTGAGTTTGTATCTTAAAAGTCTTTATTTCACTAACCATTCTCAGGCCATTTACTGAAGCCTTTTGTTTTTGTTTTTGTTTTTGTTTTTGTTTTTTGTTTTTTGTTTTTGTGTTTGCTTTTGGTTTTGTTTTTGTTTTTGTTTTTGGTTTTGGTTTTGTTTAGGGGGTTGAGGGAGAAAAGGTTTCTCTAGGTAGACCAGGCTGGCCTTGAACTCAGTGATACTCCTACCTCTGTCTCCTGTGTGCTGGGATTAAAGACAAGTACCATCATGCCTATCAATAAAGCATTTTAAAACCCAACAGTCGGAAACCACATATTGTTTCTCAGTGTTCTTCACAGTGGTAATTTATCCTAAGAATCAATTATGACCTTTGAAAATCAGAGGGCGCAGGAGGACATCTAATGCCAGGAATGTGAAGGTGAAGAGAACCAGTGAGGAAGGAGGATATCTCCATGCTAACAGAAGCAAGAAAGAACTCAACAGTGGCTAACTCCAACACTTGAGGAGATTGGATCCTCACACCAATAAAGGAAAGAAGACATCACCACAACACAAATTACAGCTTTGGAGTGGGTTTGAAAACAGTCACATGTTAGCATTATCAGGACAATGGTTTTCCTTCTTTAAACGGATGGTGTGGGGATAATGTCGACTGCATTAGCAGGAGAATGGGAAGAATTCAGAGAGTGGTAAACAGTGTGAGGGGCTGTGAGTTCCAAATTACAGAGGAGCAAAATTAACAGAACAAGAGGCCACCAGTTCTCATGCTTAACTGAACCCTCGGAGGGTATGAGAGAAAAACCACGAATTCTAGATGTCATCATCCCCCACAAAGGGGACGCTCATCCTCCCAACTTCATATTGAAACTCTTGGATGGTTCCATCCCTTGAATGAGGTTGACCATGGGAGCTTAAAGTCTCATTGAAGAATGTGTCCAACTAATGTTTAGAGATAAACTGTGGGAAAGACTGCCTGGAAATCATAGTATTTCATGGTTTTTGCTGGGTTTTCAGAAATGAGGGCACAGAAATGAAATGTCATTGGAGTATCTGAACAGTCCATCTATCCTTTTTTTTTTCTTTACCTGGAACTTCTCCACACAGCTGGAACCACGAGTTTAAGGTTCAGTGAGAAATCCTGTCTCCCAAAGTAAAGTGAAACCATGGAGGGCAACTCTAATATCTACTTCTGGCTTTCAGTGGGAGGAAATAGAGCCTTTCTCCCTGAGGTCTTAGACTAGGTAACCACTACGCAGCGCAGTCTCGGACAAGAAGTCCTGAACAATCCAGATGAGCTCAGCTGAGCTAAGAACAGATCAGCAAACCTACCCGGTTAAACCACGAATCCAGCAAAGACAGTAAGAGGTTGCTATCAGCCAAGGTTCAAGGTGATTTATTCCACACCAACAACAGACAGATGTAGCTAATGACTACGCAGTTCTCCATAAATACACTTAATCTTTCCCCAGAAAATATATTGGATAATTTCTCTTTTCTAAGAGAAGCAAGAAAGAACTCAGAAGTGGGTAATTCTAAAGGATCTTCGTACAGAGAGAAGAGCTGAGATAAAGAAAAGTAGACATTAATCAGCATGGCGGAAGCTACAATGTTGGACTGAATGTCCACTCACTTCCAAGTGGAGGAGAGTCTTAAATAGTTGGTGTCCAACGAATAATCTGGTACTTTCTCTTTCCCATGATCCTCTGCTGAGACAATACATATTTTTATACAACAGCGTCATCTTCAGCAAAGCCAGGTTTCTGAAAGAGTTACAGGTAGAATCCATATTCCCATGTAAATTACTTGGTGAGTGACTATCAACCAAAATGATGCGTGTAGTCTCCATTAATTATGACACCCAGCATTATGTTTGCCTGAGCTGAAACTTTTGTTGGGGGGAGGTGTATCTAGTTCTTCTTCCTTACAACTTGCTGATGAGGAAAGACATTGATTGGATAGACTCTGATTATAAGCCATTTCCTTGACCTCTTCTGCATCCTCAAAGCTATGGCGAAATGGAGGACTATCTAGGCAGAATGGTAGGTGCTGCGGCAGCTAATAGCCACAAATACCTCTCAGAGACAACTATGGATGTGTCCTCCAAGATGCTGTGGCATGAGGCAGAAGACCCTGATAGAACGTTAGGGCGAGTCTGTTTCCAAAAAAGCCGCTACATGTATCTGGTCCCACGTGATTGATTCATTCAGCTGCTGAACGACCAATAGGGTAAAGATCTCCATGTGTAAATATTAAGAGAGATGAGGGACAAATTACAGGTAGAATAAAAAACGTGAGAATATACATCCTGGTGAAAAAGCATCAAAATTCACAGGAAAGCTAGGAGAGAATTTCATTAGAATGCCACCTTAAGAAATGATTGCGCATCAAGCCCTCCTGGGCTCCAGTTCCCAGCATGGCGCTCAAATCAAGCATGGTGCATTCTTCTGAGCTCAGCATGAAGGAGGGTGTAGCAGGAGGATCAGAAGTTCAAGGTCATCTTTAGCTACACACTGAATTATATAGAATGGCCTGAGACACAAATAACTATTTAAAAAGTTATTTCTTAATTGAAAATGCAAAATCCATGAATCCTAAAGGAAGATTTGTTATTATGGGATATGATCTGCGCTCCAATAATTAATGATTTGGAAGGTTGGTTTTGGGATAGAGAGTAGTAGGAAACTTTAAGACAGTAGCTCTGAGGTCACTGGAGACTTCCTCAGGGGGCATCAGGTAGCTCCTATGACCTGAGTTAGTTTATGTGAGAGAGCTGTTATACAAAGGACAAGCGTAGCCCCCTCAGCGCTTTGGCTTCGTTCTGTCACTGAGCACTCTCCCATGATTTCTCACCTATCGCCATAAGGCTATGGTCAGATCCACACTGATACAGGTGCCATGCATGTTAACATCCAGAATTGGGAGCTGAATCAACCTCGCCTCCTTACCCTCAAGAATTTTGGTATAGAAATGTAAAAGAAAACAAAACAAAACCCTGCTAATTCAAGATTTATACACCTGACTACTTTGCCATTGTGAATTTGACTCAATAAAAATGATCATATACTAAACTAACCAAAGAAAAGCAATGTGGCACACACAGAGACACCACACACACGCTCAGAAAAGCACACATACACATAAACAGACAGAGAAAATATACATAGATAAGAAAGGGATTGGTAGCCAGGTGGTGGTGGCGCATGCCTTTAATCCCAGCACTTGGGAGGCAGAAGCAGGTGGATTTCTGAGTTCAAGGCCAACCTGGTCTACAGAGTGAGTTCCAGGACAGAGAAACCCTGTCTTGAAAAAAACAAAGAGAGAGAGAGAGAGAAAGAGAGAGAGAGAGAGAGAGAGAGAGAGAGAGAGAAAGAAAAAAGGAGATTGGTGCTTAAAATATACAAAGGATTCGCTAAGAAGCAATTCTTGAAAAGCCAAAGACACTAAGAAAGCATGTAGAGACCATTTGCAGGCAATATAGAAGAAGAAATCTAGAAGTAGGGGCTAAAAGTGTTCCCTGAATGAAGTCTCCACTTTGCTCATCAGCTGCAAACATTTTTTAGCGGGTATAATTAATGTATGCATGTGTGTATGATGGGGGCGCATGTGAGTGTGTCACAATTCAAACATGGAAATTAGAAGGTAACTTTGTGGGCTCAGCCGTCCTCTCTCCCTTTCTGTTGATTTAGGGGATCAAACTGGCTCCAACAGGACTTTTACTGGCTGAGCCACCCAGCTGACTCCTTGATGGCAGAAATTTTAAGCCTGGCAATTCTGAGACATTGGGTAGATTGCAAAAAAGAACAAGCTATTCTAAACTACCACAGGATATATGAATTTATTACTTTGTCAAAAAGCAGTCTAAGGACTGGGGAGATGGCTCAGCTGTGGTTTAAATTCCTAACACTTTTGCAGAGGACTGGAACCTGATTCCCACCCATGTCAGGTGACTCACAGCTGCCTGTAACTCCAGTACCAGAAATCCATGCTTTCT